>NC_045429.1:41558330-41858330 GCF_902635505.1 Sarcophilus harrisii | reverse complement strand
ATATTAAAGTTGACTCTCCATTAGCTCAGACTAATTCGCTATTCCTTGAAAACAGTTTGCTTTCCCATCCCTTTGTGCTCTGTCCCGTATGACTTATTCACCAGCTCTATTCTCTAGAAATCTAACTTCACTCCAGTTAATTCAAAAAGGGTTCCTCTAAGACCCCTAGGAGGATGTCCTCCAAACCTCCACCAGAGTTTCCCTTCTTAGTCTCATGATACTACTCTAAGTTACATTTATCTGTACATATTTACGTGTCTTATAGCCCTCAGCAGACTGCAAACTTCTTAGAGGCAGGAACATCTTTTTTCTATTCCTGTCATCTTCCTGTGCATAGTATTGTACCTTGTACCTAGCAGGTGCTCATATAGCTACTGAATGAAGATTGATACGGAATACATTTGTCAAACATTTTACACATTTTGAAGTAATACTGAGCAGTAAATAGATTAGTATGAACAGAAGTTATTTTGTGCAATCAAAGGCATTTTTCAACAGTATCCTTTCAGAACAACTAGGGGCCTTGGACAGGCTTATTAATGTAACTTTAAGACATGATACCAGTTCCAAAGTTCTCTATGGACTTTAATGGCACACAGACTTCTCAAACCGTAAGTAAATAAAGGTAAATGAATGGTTAAGCCTTCATCATATTTGTACATTCTGGCCCAATGAAGTAAACATATATTCAAGTGACATATGTGCCAGTACCTTATTCAAACGGTAACAATAGAGTAATAAATGGCACAAACCACATACAGCAAAGCACCTAAACATAATGGAACCTATATATAAACTGTACACATCATTTTCCATCTTAGTAGATAATATTTCTTAGTCTTTTTAACACATGGATGTTAATCAGATCACCTCTCCATTTAATCTTGACTTCCTAAAAATTAGCTCCAGTAGTTGAAGATATAATTCTTTCCAAAGCATCACAGTGATCAATTCAATAGTTTACAAATGGCAGTCACCTTCAAAACAAAAGGATACTTTGTAGCTCTGTTCCTGCCAAGGTCTATGGGTAACAATACTGATTAGACACAACAAGCTACTGAAAAAATATCTTCCAAATGTAAGTTTCTGAAATACACATTTCAAAATCACTTGAAATGCTGCTTCCATTCTTCCTTTAACAAAAATAGTTGTCCTGTTTCGATTTAAAAGGTACACTGAATTAATAAAGGGACAATTAATTAACATTTAGAAAAGGGAATGGTGATCACAAGAACCAATATGATCTCATCAAGAACAGGTTATTACAGATGAACCTCATTTTCTTTTCTGGCAGAGTTCCTAAGCTGGTAGACTAAGGGACTGCTATAAATTTTGCTTACCTAGATTTTTGCAAAGTAGTTAAGTCCCCTGTGATGGTGTTATTTTAAAAATCTGAAGAGAGAGAAGTGAGCAAGATGATCTTGTGTTATATATTCAGAACTGGTTAAATGACTGGACCCCAAAAGACATCACTGAAAGATATGTCAGCATGGAAAGAGTCACAGCTGAGCTCTTCAGGCTTTGTGCTTGACCCTGTAAGACTTGGTATTTTTATCTAGGGCTCGGATAAAGATACAGAAGGCATCTTTAACAAATGTGATCATGAAACAAAGCTGAGAAAAACTATAAGATAGGGGCAGGCTTCAAAGACATCTCAATCAATAAGAAAAATAACCTTAATCACTTAGTCATAAATAAAATTAACAAATATGAGATAGGGAAGATAATGGCTAATACAGAAGTTGGTATCAATATGTTCTGTTGTAACAACTCAAAGACAAAAAGTTGCCCAGAAAACCTAATGCAGTGTTACCCTGAACAGTCCAGAATCAAAAAGGTAACAACTTCATAGTGTTCTCTATCCAGGCCATAAAAGTGCCCGAGGACTGGATTTAGTGGTGTGTGTTACATTTTATAAAGGACAGTGATCAGCTCAAGAATCTCCCCAGCCAGGTGACCTGGTTGGTAAGAGAATTAGAGATCATGACTTGAGGGGAAAGGAGAGCTAAGGGACAGGATAAATGACCTCAAGTATTCGAAAGGCTGTCATAGGACAGAAGGAAGACAGAGCAAAGAGCAGAAGTGTCAGAGAGGCTCATTACAGACAAATGTCAGAAAAAACTTCCCAGCTATTAGAGCTGTACAAAAAGATGTTTCATCAGTAGTTTTCCTCTAACCAGATATCTTCAATAGAAAGATATATGGATAAAATGTTCTCCTGTTTCTGTCACTTCACTCTGCATCAGTTAAAAAAATTTTTTTTTAATTTTAAAAAAAGCTTTTCCAAGTTTCTTTGGAAATGTTCCTTTCGAAAATCAGAAACTTTATGAGCAAAACTACAAAACACTTTCCACACAAATTAAGTCTGATCTAACCAACTGGAAAAATATTAAATGCTCTTGGATTGGGCGAGCAAATATAATAAAGATGACAATACTACCTAAACTAATCTATTTATTTAGCGCTATACCAATCAGACTCCCAAAAAACTATTTTGATGACCTAGAAAAAAAATAACAACAAAGTTCATATGGAAAAACAAAAGGTCAAGAATTTCAAGGGAATTAATGAAAAAAAAAATCAAATGAAGTTGGCCTAGCTGTACCAGATCTAAAATTATATTATAAAGCAGCGGTTACTAAAACCATCTAGTATTGGCTAAGAAATAGACTAGTTGATCAATGGAATAGATTAGGTTCAAAGGACAAAAACAGCCAATAACTTAAATTATCTAGTGTTTGACAAACCCAAAGACCTCAGTTTTGGGGATAAGAATGCATTATTTGACAAAAATTGCTGGGAAAATTGGAAATTAGTATGGCAGAAACTAGGCATTGACCCACACTTAACACCGTACACCAAGATAAGGTCAAAATGGGTTCATGATCTAAGCATAAAGAATGAGATTATAAATAAATTGGAAAAGCATAGATAGCATAGTTTACCTCTCAGACCTGTGGAAGAGGAAGGGATTTGTGTCCAAAGAAGAACTAGAGATCATTATTGACTACAAAATAGAAAATTTTGGTTATATCAAATTGAAAAGTTTTTGTACAAACAAAACTAATGCAGACAAGATTAGAAGGGAAACAACAAACTGGGAAAACATTTTTACAGTCAAAGGTTCTGATAAAGGCCTCATTTCCAAAATATATAGAGAATTGACTCTAATTTATAAGAAATCAAGCCATTCTCCAATTGATAAATGGTTAAAGGATATGAACAGACAGTTCTCTGACGAAGAAATTAAAACTGTTTCTAGCCATATGAAAATATGCTCCAAATCATTATTAATCAGAGAAATGCAAATTAAGACAACTCTGAGATACCACTATACACCTGTCAGATTGACTAGATTGACAGGGAACGATAACGCAGAATGTTGGAGGGGATGTGGGAAAACTGGGATACTGATAAATTGTTGGTGGAATTGTGAATACATCCAGCCATTTTGGAAAGCAATTTGGAATTATGCCCAAAAAGTTATCAAACTGTGCATACCCTTTTATCCAGCAGTGTTACTACTAGGCTCATATCCCAAAGAGATCTTAAAGGAGGAAAAGGGACCTGTAGGTGCCAAAATGTTTGTGGCAGCCCTGTTTGTAGTGGCCAGAAACTGGAAAATGAATGGATGCCCATCAATTGGAGAGTGGTTGAGTAAATTGTGGTATATGAATGTTATGGAATATTATTGTTCTGTAAGAAATGACTAGCAGGATGAATACAGAGAGTTTTGGAGAGACTTACATGAACTGATGCTGAGTGAAATGAGCAGAACCAGGAGATCATTATATACCTCAACAATGATACTGTAATCTGATGGAAGTGGATTTCTTCGACAAAGAGAAGATCTAACTCAGTTTCTTTTGATCAAGGATGGACAGAAGCGCATACACCCAAAGAAAGAACACTAGGAAATGAATGTAAACTGTTTGCATTTTTGTTTTTCCTCCCGGATTATTTATACCTTCTGAATCCAATTCTCTCTGTGCAACAAGAGAAGTGTTTGGTTCTGCACACATATATTGTATCTAGGTTATACTGTGACATATTCAACATATATAGGACTGCTTGCCATCTGGGGGAGGGGGTGGACGGAGGGAAGGGAAAAATCGGAACAGAAGTGAATGCAAGGGATAATGTTGTAAAAAATTATCCTGCTGTGGGTTATGGCAATAAAAAGTTATTAAAAAATCAAATTTAAAAAAAGGAAATGTCCCTTTCATCATTTCTTCCATAAAATGTTTTATTTAATTTCTATACCATAATTTGTACATGTATATATATAATTCTCATTCGGTGGCCTGGTCACTGTGGGCCATGGGTGGCCATGCGTTAGCCAGCCTGTGGCCAGCCTGGTAGGAGAGACGCCCAACGTAGCATCACTACTTCTACCCCAAAGCACAAGAGAAGGTACCTTCGGTCCTCGGGGCCTGACAGCTTTCCCCATTAACTTCTCATCATCTATTTCACATTGCTCCAGAAGGTCCAAAATATCTTCTTCCTAAAAATGGGAAGTGAATCAATCATCCATTAATTAGGGGACATACCTCAATCAGAATACTGAAAGGATTTCTGAGAGTATTTACTGAACCTAATGACATATGCTAAAGAAAAAAACACAGAAAGGTCCTGGAAGGCTACAAGTGAAGAACATTTTGCTAAATGTGGAACCAGAGCCAGCGCATATCTGAAATACGTTACACAATGAATAGAGGTCGTCTTCTATGTGGCACTCTATTTAAAACATACATTAACTTCAATTAATGAAATCAGCCCAGTAACTTTATTTATTAAAATTTTTTTTAAAAAAGCACAAAACAAAAATCTGGCAGTCCACCCCCATTTTCCCAGTCACATTTTTCATACACTATTTTTTTTTTACATTAGAGATCCCATCAAATAGCAGTAAGCCTCAACAGCCTGCGGATTCTTGCTGGCCTGGTGGCTTCTCTTCACGCCAGGCTAACCTCAGGTCCTGGGCTAACTAGCACACCTGAACTAAACAGTTTGGTTTTTAATTTTACAATAGCATCTTTAGAAACTTCATGAAATTTTTTCATTTTTAGTGAGAGTACGATCAGTCCATAAGGGGATTGAGAATCTTCTGTACTCTGCTCCAACACTCCAGCTTCTGTAATGTTCTCCAACTTGACATTCTCTGAAGACAGGAGGAAAAATCATCAGAACACACAACCAGGTGCAAGCTGGGCATAGCAGAGCAACACTAACTTATCAACACAAAGAGAAGCTGATTGATTGATTGTTCTGTGAGTTACTTCTTTGACTCTACTACTTACAATAGAATTTCACTATTAAAAAAATTGATTTGTCTATACTCTGGTATAGAACAATGAACTCTTGGTACCCTGTTCAGGAAGATTAGATTATTGAAATATTCAGGGAATTTGTTTAAAAGTTTCATTTATGGGGTGACCTGCATAGTAAACTCTAAAAAATAGCAATACAGATAGATTCCAGAATACTTTGAGGAAAAAAAAATTTTAATGAACTCTTCTTTGCTTTCTTAGTTGTGGTTTTTAGATGTCAGTAGAGGGCTTTAAATGGGGCACTACTAAGATCCTATCTTCTCTCATACCGATTTCTTCCTCCTCCAAAGGCTGCAACTTTTTCAAAATAAAAGCTATGCTGAATACTCAAATGTTAAAAATACTTTTTTGTAGAGAACAGAGATAAAAACAAATAGCTCTGATAACCCTGATAAGGTTAAAAATTGAAATAACCTTGAATTTCTCTATCTTCAAGTATTAATAATGGTTTTAAATCTTTTCTAACTGGTATTTTTAAGTAAAGTTATGTGATAATCAGTTTTACAAAGCACTTTCCTTCTTTTTTTTTAATCAAAGTGATGAAACCATGTCAAGAATTCTAAGGACAGGAAACTGACATGGAAGAAAATCTCTATTCAAGGCATCCTATTGTAGCTCAAACAAGTGCCACTTGTGTAACAAGTGCTGACAGCAGGCTCATCACTAAACATACAGTTACCACTCTTAAAGAGTTTTTTAAAAATTTAAAGCACATCTCCAAGTGTTCCTAGGGGTAAGCAGTGTCATCTCTATAAATGAAGCTCAATGAAATGACAATCATAAGCTCATAGCTACAGAGCTGGAAGATGCCATCCAACATATCCTCATTCTACAGATAAGGAAACTGAGACCTAGAGAGATTACATGACCTGCATAATATTATTCATTTAGCATCAGAAGAGAAATGATCTTTCATTTTCTAAGCATTTTTATATAATATAACTTCACAAAATAATTGAATCTGCTGAAAAATTCTTGAAATGAAAAGTACTTCTGGGAGTTTTGTGACGTGGTCTTATTTTTTCATTGAGACTGAACAAAAAGCATTAAGGTTATTCATTATCTTCTCAGCAAATGAACTGGAAATGGAAAAAGAATATATCCTTCATTGTCATTATTCAAATTCTGAGGGCCTCAAGTCACATTTTAAAGGTTTCATATTCTAGTAAATTTATGCCAAGTTTAAGTAATTTTCTAAAATCAAAACATAGGGAATAAGGAATAAAAAATTCAAGCAAAAACAAGAAGACTCAAGACTGCACCATAAGTATGGAAATTTGTTTTCTGTTTTTCTTCATTTAAATATGGAAAATTAAAGTTGAGATCACAGGAAGGATTGTAAAAGCAAGAAACAAACTTCCTAAGTTACCAATGATGCTAGCACCAGAGGGATATACATTCCTGATGAAGTATTATCAAATCACATCAAGGTTTCCATTTTTGCATGTGGAAGGGTATGTATGCTTGGATCTGGGAAAAAAACACAAACAACAACCTCTACTAATTATTTCAGTGTCCTTAACTACAATGTATAAATTCTTTCTTGTTCTGAAATGTTTCCTTTTAAAAGTAAAAATGTTTGAGAGATAACTTACTCCAGGAGAAATATATGAGAATAACAGTACCTTATAAGGGTTTACTTGGCTTCATTTGTCGGTCATATTTAAAGAAGACAGTCTTACCTTCATTCTTTTTAAAGGATTATTCAATTCTCGCTGAAATAAAGATGCTCTTCCCGAAAGAAATGTCTGAAAGGCAGTGGCCAATAATTGCTCATATTTTTCAAGTAATGATTTGTCTTCAGGAGGATATATTCGCCTGCAATAATAGCAGACAAACATGCTAAAAAGAAGCCTCCTTCTATTAGGTAACCATCGAAATAGGATCTGGAGAATGACCATCAAACACTACAATTCAATGAAAAAAAATACATTTTTAACTAGAAACCCTTGAATTCAGGACTTACTAAAATGTCCAACCTATCTGAAATGTTCACCAACTGATTCTCAACTTTTTATGCAAAAGGATCAAAAAGGATTTTAAAAGACAAGAAAAAAATAAGACTGTTAGGAGTTTCATTATCAATTGTAGGGATAATATGACACTAAGTAACATTGCTACTTATTTGTTGCTATAATTTTCTGGTTTTGCTGTAAAGTAAAGCATTGAAAAAGATTTGCTCATCAATCCTTTGAAAGGCAATGAATGTTTACCAGTCAACTGAGGGGAAATAAGCTATTTTAAACAATTAAGGAACAGAGACCATTTCTTTTAGCTACCTTTATACTGTTCTCACCATTACTTTGCACAATATTATGATGTGCGCTCTTGATAATAATAATAAATTGAGCCTGGATCTTCTTCACAGACAAGATGACTAGAGATTCAAGATAATAATACAGATAATTTCAGGGAAAAAAACCTCCTTTAGGAAGCTTTACTGAGAATGAGTCATAACCTATTCTCTCTATCAGCCTGTCCTTTTTAAAGCAGATAGCAAGCTCCATCTAAGACTTCCTTATTCTGTTATGATCAAACTCATAATTCTTGTCACAGTGGCATGGATTTTCTGGCACACAAAACAGTATCTATAGACTGGAGCTAATGGGGATTCATTAACTGGGCTACTTTTATGGGTATGTAAAAGAACTAAACATGCAAAATAAAGAAGCAGCAGCTCAGTGGTAGATAATTAGAACATAACCACAATTTCGTAATGGCTAAAACAGAGTGATGGTAACAGTAATGGAAAGAAAAACATAGAATACAGATACATAAAATGACAAAAGAATAATTTAAAACTGTAAATTATCAAGCACTAAAATGATCAAGCTCACCAAGACTTACTGAAGACTTACTCTGTGCCAGGTACTTAGCTATATGCTCTAGTTCAGATTGGAGGTTATTAAGAGATAAAAGTATTCATCCTATGCTAGTTAATTAGACAGACTTTTACATGAAAGTGCGGTTTGAAATAGGCCTCGAAGGAGACATGGGATTCAGCATCACAGAGGGGATTCAGAAAGGAAGGAGAATCACATCAGCAAAGACATGGAGGTGAAGGGAAGCAGAACATGATTACAGGGAAACAAAAAGATTTGTTTCAACAAGTCCATTTGTGTTGGAAAATAGAAAACAGTCTGGCCAGGTAAATTGGAGCTAAGCTAAAATGCCCTGAATATGGAGGCTACATGAAGTAATGGTCAGAGGACTGGACACAGAGTCCCCAGGAGCCGGGCTCATAATCAGCCGCAGATTCTTACTGGTTACGTTGTCTCTGGGTAAGACACTGATCTTCTTTCTGAGCCTCGGGTCATCCTTCATTCATAAAAAGGATCTGGCCCCAGATTTAACTCTATGAGCCTATCAGCTCACCAATGAGGCAATACTGAATGACTTTAAGTTCTAGAAAAGAAGCACGAGAGACACAAATGTGGAGATGATTATCGTCACCAAAATGTGCAAAGTAGATTGGAGGTGAGAGAGAATCAGAATGAAATAACTAGATGCTGAAAAATTCTAATACCTTCTTTCTGCTTCCAGGAGCAAATTCAAAATGATGTGCTTGACATTCAAAATCCTTCATAACTTAGCCCCTTTTCAACCTTTCCAGTATTCACATACTTTCTCCCTCGTCATGTACTTTTTGATACTGTGATGCTGGTGCCCTGGCTATTCCATAAACAAAATACTCCATCTCTGGACTCCATTCTCTGACTGTTCCTGATCCCCAGAATTCGCTTCCTCATCCACTGAGACCACTGATCTCCTGGGCTGTCTGTAAGTCTCAACTAACATCCCATCTTTAACAAGAAATCTTTCCAAAATCCTCTTTAATTCTGTGGTCTTTCCTCTCTCAACCGTTTTCTATTTATCCTATATAGTTTGTTGGAATGTTTTCTCCCCCATGAGACCACAAGCACATTGAGGACAGGAATTAATAGAAGAAAAGAAATTGGGGGTGAGATTATGGAAGGTAAAGATAACTGGCAACCAGAGATGTTGTGTAAACTGTAGTAAATCCAGAATTTGAGATCAAGTATGAAATCAGAAGTAGGGAAAAAAGTAAGATCTTGTGAGCACAGAAGCATTAGATGAAGCCACAAGAGTAGAGAAGCTACTACTGAGTTTGTATCCCAAAGAGATCATAAAAAAGGGAAAAGGAGCCACATGTGCAAAAATGTTTGTAGCAGCCCTTTTTTCAGTGTCAAGGAACTGGAAACTGAATGGATGCTGTCAGTTGGAGAATAGCTGAAGTTATGGTACATAAATATTATGAAGTTTATTGTTCTATAAGAAACAATCAGCAATTGTGGCATCCCTGTTTGTAGTGGCTAGAAACTGGAAAATGAATGGATGTCCATCAATTGGAGAATGGTTGGGTAAATTGTGGTATATGAATGTTATGGAATATTATTGTTCTGTAAGAAATGACCAGCAGGATGAATACAGAGAGGCTTGGAGAGACTTACATGAACTGATGCTAAGTGAAATGAGCAGAACCAAGAGATCATTATATACGTCAACAACGATACTGTATGAAGATGTAATCTGATGGAAGTGGATTTCTTTGACAGAGACCTAATTCAGTTTCAATTAATCAATGATGGACAGAAACAGCTACAACCAAAGAAAAAACACTGGGAAATGAATGTAAACTGTCTGCATTTTTGTTTTTCTTCCCAGGTTATTTTTACCTTCTGAATCCAATTCTCCCTGTGCAACAAGAAAACTGTCTGGAACTGCATACATATATTGTATCTAGGATATACTACGACATATTCAATATATATAGGACTGCTTACCATCTAGGGGAGGGGGTGGAGGGTGGGAGGGAAAAATTGGAATAGAAGTGAGTGCAAGGGATAATGTTGTAAAAAAAAAATTACCCTGGCATGGGTTCTGTCAATAAAAAGTTATTATAATAAAAAAAAGAAACAATCAGCAAGATGATTTCAGAAAGGCCTGGAGAGACTTATATGAACTGATATTAAGTGAAATGAGCAGAACCAAAAGAACATTAAGCACAGCACCAAGAAGATTATGTGATGAACAACTGTAACAGACATGGATCTTTTCAACAATGAAGTGATTCAGTCCAATTCCAATAAATTTGTGATAAAGAGAGATATCTGCATCCAAAAAAAAGACTATAGAGATTGAATACAGTTCACAACATAATTTTTTCACCTTTTTTTGTTATTATTTGCTTGCCTTCTTTCTTTCTTGATCTTATTTTTCAGGTGCAGCACAATAAAAGTGGAAATATGTATAGAAGAACTACACGTTTAACATATATTAGATTACCTGCTATCCAAAGAAGGGAGGGAGAAAAATTTGGAATATAAGGTTTTGCAAGAGTGAATGTTGAAAACTATTTTTGTATATATTTTGAAAATAAAAAGCTATTTAAAAAAGAGAGAGAAGGTTGTGAAGGGATGGAAATAACCAGGAAACTGGACCAGAAATGTGTAGACCAAGGAAAAGCTTATTATGTTTCAAGGCATGAATTTTTAGGGAAGGGCCCAAATGACACAAAGTGAGAACAGTTAATGAGATAAGGAGAAGGGAAAGAATTTCAAGAAAGAAGAGGCAGGTGGTCCATTGTATTAACTGTAAAAGAGAGATCAAAGAAAATGAAGACGGAGAAAAAGGCCATTGAATTTCCAAAATCAATCTAGTGGAAAGGTAGAGATGGAAACAGATAACTAGAGTAATAAGAAAGGAGATGAAATCCTTTTTTTCTACATTTCAAAACTCCCGAAACAAGCATTCCTTCTCTCCTCCTTCACTCCAATCTCTCACAAAGAAGTGTCTCTTTTCATCAAGAACCAAACCTGATAGACATTACTTTTATTCCATTTTCTCCCATCTTCTCCAACAAACTGAACATGTTTCAATGATCCTTTATCTCTACCCCACATACTCCTTCTCCTACAAAACCAATCCTCACAAGCTCCTGCCATCCCCTCAAGCGACAATCCTCCATCCCTTCTCTTCATAGACAACCCCTGAGAAAAAGCTGTCTACAAGGCTTTCCATTATTTTCTCTCCTCTCACTCATTCCTCAACCTTCTGTAATGCAGATTTCTACCCCACTCAATAAAAGTGCCCTCTCCAAAGTTATTATCAATCACATTCCTAATGGCCAAATCTCATAGCTTTGACTTACTCCTCTCCCCCTTAATCACTCAGTAGCCTGCGATCTCTCTGAGTTATCTTCCTATCTGCTAGACTCCCTTCTTCGGATCCTCTGCTCGTTCAGTCTTCTATCATCCTTCCCAAATATGAGTGTCTCACATCTGGGCCTTTTTTTATTGCCATTCTTGATTTTTCCATGCAGATGACTCTCTGATCTACATATCCAGCCCTAGTCTTTCGCTTGAGCTCCAGGAGCACATCTCTACCACACTTCAAACTCAACATGTCCAAGATATAATGTATTATTTTTCCTCCATCTCCATTCTACCCTTCTTATTTCTATCAAGGATTCCACCATTCTTCCAGAAAGGCATGCTAGCAACTTCTCTTTTTTTTTTTAATTCTTCATTCTCTACCACCTCTACCTCTTAGAATGCTTTGTTTCCTACATAAAGACTTTAATTCCACAGGGAGGCTTGGAAAGACTTATATGAACTAATGCTAAGTGAAATGAGCAGAACTAGGAGGTCATTATATACTTCAACAACGATATTGTATGAAGATGTATTCTGATGGAAGTGGATTTCTTTGACAAAGAAACCTAACTCAGTTTCAATTGATCAAGGATGGACAGAAGCAGCTACACCCAAAGAACGAACACTGGGAAATGAATGTAAACTGTTTGCATTTTTGTTTTTCTTCCTGGGTTATTTCTAGCTTCTGAATCCAATTCTCCCTGTGCAACAAGAGAACTATTCAGTTCTGAACACATATATTGTATCTAGGATATACTGTGACATATTTAACATATATAGGACTGCTTGCCATCTAGGGGAGGGGATGGAGGGAGAGGGGAAAAATCGGACCAGAAGTGAGTACAAGGGATAATGTTGTAAAAAATTACCCTGGCATGGGTTCTGTCAATAAAAAGTTATTATAATAAAAAAATAAAAGAAAAATGAAGAAGAAAAAAAGACTTTAATACCTCCCTAGCTGCTACAATCCTTCCTCCTACATCATATTTGCAAAGGAAATAGATGGATTGGCAATTAAATTCAAGCATATGTGAAGCTCCAATTCTATGTAACAAAAGCACCAAACTAACCACCGGGGAGAAAGATGAAACAAGACATGAAGGACGTTAAAATTATTTTTAAGATTTATTCTTCCTCCATAAAAAGGTGGCTATTTTGGGGGGATGTGAAAATCTATTGTGGCAATAGAAGGTAAAACTCAGAGTAAGAGGTACAAATTATAAAGAAGCAGATTTTGGTTAAAAGGAAAAGGAAAAACTTCCTAAAAGTTAGAACTATATAAATATAAAATAGACTTCTTTGTAAAGTAGTAGCATTTCTCCATCCCTGGTCATCTTCAAGCAGAAACTAGTAGAGGTCAGGAAATGAAAGAAAGAACTAATAAATGGTTGAGAATAAGGGAATTTATCTGTAAAGAGAGAATTTAACAGAGCCAGGTAGCAGAAAGTTGTAGGGACTTAGATGAGGAATCAACAATAATTATTTAAAAAGTGGATTAGCTGATTCATATTACCTAACTTGGCTATCTATACTGAATATAATGAATGATTGCTCCCCTCTCTACTATATTTTGCCCATTAAAGCAAAAACTTGCTAACATGGAAGGCATTATTTTTATATAATAACTTTGTATATTTATTGAAATACAGTATCATTATTTAAAATGCTTATTGCTTATTTTAAAAGGAAGTTATAATTGGGCACTATTCCATACATATGTTGTAGAGAAACCAAAAAGTTAAAAGCAATAGGAAATCAACAAAGAAAACTAAAAGCTGATTTTATCTGTCCAATACAGAATCAGAGATTCACAATGCATCTCCTTAAGTGTGCCCTAAGTACAAATACTGAGCCCACGATTTACATGCAGTGAAGACTAAAGTAGAAGTCTTTCTAAGCCAATAAATGCACAGTAGTTCTCACTGAACACATTCAGAACGGCTTTAGGGCACAGCATGATACTTGGTACGTGGCAATTACAGAACAGCATCCTAGCAACAATACAAAAGTTGCTGCCTTTATTGGCCTTATACAGTATACACAAACGTGGGCTATGGAAGGCAGGTGCCCATAGAAACTCCTAAGGACTTTCAACATGCTCCTGGCTCTCTACCTTGGTCAGAGCAAATTGTACCCAATGCCAGTGATAACAGTTACCCTTTATATAATGTTAGAGCACCAGCCCTGAAGTCAGGAGGACCCGAGTTCAAATGTAGCCTCAGACACTTAACACTTCCTAGCTATGTGACCCTGGGCAAGTCATTTAACCCCAATTGCCTCAAAAAAAATTAATATAATGTTTTAAGGATTACAAAGCGAGCACTCCGGAGACATCATCCCACTTGCTTCTCACAACAGCCTTATATGGCAGACACTACAGGCATTGTTAGCCATATTGCAGAGTAAAGTGAAATGAAACGAGAAATGTTTTGGACTGTTTATGGACATTCAGTTAGCAAGGACATGAGGTAAAATCCAAACCAAATCTTGTGACTCCAAGAGCAGAACCCCTCTCCCAACAACACTGCCCCAGCCTGTCCCTGTCTAATAGGATTGCACGGACCTGGGATGGTCATCAAGCTCAAGTCTCTCACTTTACCAAGTTGGGAACTGAGACCAAAACCGAAGCGCCCTTCGCTGTGGCAGAAACAGAATTTGAATTAGGTATAATAAGGCCAGTTTTATTCATTATATTTTCAGCAGACACACTCAAGGACAAAAGGAAGCCGCTACCATTTTATATTTATGGTTACCTAGGAAAAAACACAGACTGCAAATAACTTTAAAAGTCCTCAAGCAAGCTTGCTGCTATATATTGGAAATTGCAAAAGAATGGATAAACTACCTTGGTGAGTCAATCTGGGCCACAGGCTGGAATCACAGAACTCCAGAGTTGGCAAAGACCTTGGGGGAAGGGGAAGAGGGAGCAATCTGAAACGTGAACTTCCTCCTGAGGCAAGGGACGGCCCAGGAGATGCTGGGCTTCCAGTCAGGAAGACTTGTTCAAACCCAGACTCAGTAGCTATGTGACCTGTCTTCTTCAGTTTCCTTCTCCCTAAAGAGGAGACAACAGTACCTTTCCCCCAGGACTGTGGTGAGGATCAAATGAGATCATATCTGTAAAACAAATGTGATCTCAATAATGCCTGGCACACACTAGGTGTCTAATAAATGCTTGTTCCTTCTGCATGATCCCATTACAGAACTGATTCTTCAGCCTCTACCTGAAGACTCCCAATAACTTTCCCCCTGAGTCAGCCCATTCTACTTTGGGGTGGCTCAGAATTAGTTATCTGCCACCATATCTTTCATCTCTTGGTCCAAGTCTGCTAGCTCTCAAAAGTCTGGAGAACAAGTCTGACCGGCTCCAGCAACAGGGACATAGAGTCCCAGGAAACCCGAGATGGAGATACAATAAGGAGGCCGGTCTGGAGAAGGGGCTTGGAAAGCCTGACTTTGGGGAGGAGGCAGCACCCCACATCTCCTGCCGTCTTGTTTTTCAGGAGACCTTTTCTTACTCAAGCCTACTTATAGCAGCCAGCTCAGATACTACCTTCCCCATGAAGTCTCCCTCCATCATCCATTTTATAAGTCTCCCCCTTCCTGCTCAAATTTCCCCAAGTTCTGTCTACATCCACCTTGGCCTGATCACACTCCACACATTAACATGTGTGACATTTCTTTAGGTGTTTATGCCTTGCCTCCCCTCTCCCAAACCAGGCTCTCAGTTTTCCAAGGGCAGAGACTAACATTTTTAAGCTCTATATCCCTTCCTGGAAACTAGTACTCTCTACATGGTAGGCGAGAAACATTTGTCCAAATAAATTGAAAATCTCCCACTAATAGGATCATAAAGGCTCCAAGGAAGTAGGGTGGGATTTGGAAGGAAAGACTCCAGGATGGTTCTATGAAACCAACTCCATCAACCTGAAAACCATTATCCTGAGTTTTGAAAATGGAAGCAAAAAATTCACTCTCCTCTCCTCCCAGACTGACTCCCAAATGGGTCTCATCCCTTTATTGTACTGCCTCTTGATTGCAACCTATATATGTTTTAAAAAAGGCTCTTTTTTGCCCTTAGTATCTTCTGGAATCCTTGACCTACACTTGGATTTCATAGTTCTAGCAATACTTTTACAATTTTGTCTTTGTTCTCATTTGCCTGCAGTCCCTTCCCTAGGCAGGCCGATTATATAGGTATCTGTCTATCCTGATAAAGCTGTTCTAGCTAACATCCATTTGTTTTAACAATAGGCTCGTAGGAGGATGTAACAAGTTCTACTTCTATGATCCAATACATCTTAAATCAGGTACAACAATGGGCAGATTCCTGCCAGGGCCCTCATGGATAAATGATAGTAGTAGGGACCATCTGCAGTGATGAGCAAAAGAGTCCTGCTGAACTCCCAGAGTTCCCATCACCTCAGGAATCATGCTAACCTTTTTGCTCTCTCATTTGTTCTACTTGAAGCCATTACTCTGGAGCCTTTCTTAATCCTTCAGTCTCCCTCATCAGATGTTAACTGGTGAGAGATGTCTATTACACTTCTCCATCACTTTCCATTCATTTTCACCATCTCTCCTGTGGACACCTCCCTAGTTTGGTCCCCAGCACTTCACAATTAATTGCTTCCTAATTGGTCTCCAGGCTCCTGACTCCAGGCTCCTCCTTCTCCAATCCATATTCTATAAAGATAACAAAGTAATATACCTATAGCACAGGTTTGACCATGTCATATCCCTGCTCAAGATGCTTCAGTGACTCCCTATTACCTCCAGGATCAATATAACCTTATCTGGCATTCAAAGCCTTTCACAATCTGACTCCATTATCCAATTTCTAAATTTGTGACTTATTACTATCCAATTTCTACATTAAATACTGTATCATCATTCCTCATGTAAATATTCCATTCCCCATCTCATAGGCTGTTTTCCAGATCCAGAAAGCATTTTTCCTTCCTCCTTACCTCTTAGGATTCCTACATTCCTTCAAAACTTAACTCAAGCACCATGTTCAAGACCCTAGGGTCTTTTCTGCCTCTCACAGCATCTAATGGCTTACCTTTCCCCACCCCCAGAAAATCCCATCAGCTCAAGGAATCATTATGCTACAGTTGGAAGGTACCTGAAAGGTATTCTGTTATAACCCCCTTATTTTGTAGACATCAGAACAGATGACTTGCCCAATGTCAGGCAGGTAATCAGCATTAAAGCAGGCTTTTGGCCCACAAAGTCTAACTCTAGAGTCAGTTCCCACTGCACTGTGTTCCCTTTTCCACACACTTTGCTCCACACATATTCTGTGTCTCCATGTGCTCTCCTCTGACCAAATGTCAGATCAAGTAATGGAATAAAAGGACCAAGGCCTTCTTAAATGCCATTTCTGTCTTCTGACAGAACGTAAGCTCCTTGAAGGCCAGCCTTTGTAGCCTCAGGATCTGGGCGCAGCCTAGCACAGAGCAAATGACTTGATCAATGACTCTGCCTGCTCTTTGAGGAAAGACTTTTCCACATAGCTAATTCAAGAGGGTTGGAGCAGCCAGGAGAGAACAAGACTTTTAAAAACAATCTCAGAAGCTTTGTTGTCCCACATGCCAGTTAGTCCTCAGAGCAAGGACTTGGATTTGTGATTATGATCAACTTTCCAGAGGTATTGGGGGCCTTTTCCTACTTCCATCTTCCTTAAGGGGCACACAGGTATTAGCATCTCCAGAATGTCCCCCAAACAATGCAGTTCTAGATCCAAACTGATTCCCTTTCTCTCTCTCCATACTTTCCCATCTCTCTCCCTCTCTGTCTCTAAATCTGTCTCTCTCTCCAACTCTCTTTATGAATCTCCCTCTCTCTCCCACCCTCTCTCCCTCTCTCCGTGTGTGTATGTATGCCTATTCCTTCCTTACTTCCCTCCCTCTCCCCTTTTCCCTCTCCCTCCCCCCTTCCTTTCCTTTTCTCTCCCTCCCCCCTCCCTTTCCTTTTCTCTCCCTCTCCCTCCCCCCTCCCTTTCTTTCTCTCTCCCACTCCCGCTCCCTCTCCCTCCCTCCACACCACCATGAAAGAGCTAGCATGATGGAATGGAAAGAATGGACTTGAGAGTCAGGAGACTTGGGCTCTAGGCTATCAAAGATGCTTACTCAATGTATGATCTTGGACAAGAATTTCCTTATCTATAAATATGAATGACAACAGAAAGATGTGGGAGGAAAAGTATTTCCCAAGTTATCATTGTTAATAAACCTGAGCATTAAGGCTTGGATGCTACAATACAGGGTGCTTCCTCCATCCCATTCTTGGCTTCCACTTCCTATTACCTTTTGACAGTGGCCATCTTCCTTCCTTGTCCTTTCCCCTCCTGAACTGGTACCCAGTAGTCAAGAATCAATCCCCAGCTGTTGCCACACTCCTCACCAAGCCAAGGTTGAGGAAGGACCGGAAATCCTCACATTTGTCCTTAAGCACCAAGGCTGTTGTCAGACATTGTGTATTGATGTCTGGCCTTGTCCAAGCTGATTTCATTCACTTCCAGGGGAAACCCTTGACCACTGCACAATATCCTCATCACCCTGACTGAAGTATGAACAGCTAGGAAGTGTTAAGCTAGGAAGAGAGACCAAATTTGAATTCCGGTCCTTCTGTCTTCAGGGCTGCTGCTCTACTCATTGCACCAACAGCCACTGAATTTCTTTCCTCTTTCTTCATATTTGTGGACAGAGAGCTGCATGTGTGTCTCTGTAGGGGACATGAACAGCAAGAAACGGCAAAATCCACCTCATCACAAGGGAATGTCACTCTTTGGCCTTGATATATCACCAACCAGGTGCTGCCATGATTTATTCTGAGAACTATACAAAGCCCTTTTACACTGCACTGGCTGTCAAGAACCAAATTATCAAGCCTTTTTGGTTCTATGGGAGTAAACGGAGCAGAGGAGAAGGATGAATTAATTCTCCCTGCCTTTCTCAAAGGCCTATAATAAATGCCTAAGCAGCATTTTAAACAAATTTTAAATGTTATAAAGGTGGCTCTTTGAGCAAAAAACAAGGCTTAGGCAAAGCACACTTTCCATCGAAAAGTAAAATACTAAGTAGGGTGCTGTAAGCTGCCCAGGTCTACCTACTTCATCTACCTCTGGCCTTAGCTAGTTGACTCTGGTAGCAAATATTCTCCCCATCAAGTTGTGCTGCTGCACATTCAAGGGGCACAATTCCTTTCATTTCCCACCTCTTATTCTAAGGTGATTCAGGTAAACCCAGAAGAAGGTCACTAATGTCCTGCATGGGTCCTTGCTCTCTGGAGGAATTATGGGAGGACACAGACAACATCAAAAATGATAAGATAATGAAGCTTGTGACCTGTACAGGTGGAAGCCATATGTGCAGTGATGAAATCAGGACTCCTGGGAAGGATTAAGATAAGGGGGCTTCTGTTTCAGTTAAGTCTTTTTGTTGTTGTTGTTGTTTGCTTGTTTTTTGTTTTGTTTTCACTGAGGCAATTGGGGTTATGTGATTTGCCCAGAATCACACAGATAAGAAGTGTCCGAGACTAGATTTGAACTCTGGTCCTCTTGACTTCAGGGTTGGTGCTCTATACATTGCACCAACTAGCTGCCCCTTCAGTTAAGCCTTTAAATAAGACCAGAATTGTATATTGGAACACAATTGATAATAGTAAGGCATCAGAATCAGAAGACGGCTTCTTAACACTTTTCTATAAAACATTTTTCAGTCATTTCAGTCATGCCCTGTAACACAGAGACCTCATCAGATAAATAAGGGACAAAGGTAATGTGCAGTCAGGGTCACATTAATCAAGGTACTTTCCCATTTGGCAGTCATCTAAAAGAAGAAGAGCCCGAGCTAGAGGAACTCGCAGAGTTCTTTTAGCTCTTGGGGTGAGAAATCATGGTCAGTGACTAGCCACACAACGGCCTGAATGTCAAATACAACACAGCACAATCAAACAATGACCAGAATAGAATAAACCAGAGGGGAAGCCAACCCAGAACCCCCTGATTCCTGGATACCACAGGATCATATCCCAAAGTCTTTGAGAATACTTTCTAGTTCCCCTGCTACTTGAAGGAAGTAAATTTTTAAAGAGGTATTTTGGAATTTTTAAAAAAAAGTTTTAAAAAATTAGGAAATTAGGAGTTTAAAAAATAGAGGAAAAAAACACATCAAATAGAGCTAAGACTTCCCAACTTTCTCCTGCCCCACATCCCAAGGCAAGACCTGAAGCCCAGCTCAGCCTTTTGATCACACAAGAAAGCAGAAGCAACATTACCTGTAGTTCCCCATGTGCCGATTTTCATGCTCTTCTTTGGATACCTGCCTACGAACCTGGGCAAGTCTCTCTTTCTAGAAATTAAGAAATGTCACAAATGAAAGCTGACACAGCACGCTCACCAGGAGGTTTAAGGGGCATCAGGTTTGGTTAAAGCTATTCATACCAACTCCTCCTTCCTCCGCTCAAGTCGGTGTCGCTGTTTTTCCCAGTCTGAAGAGCCTGGCGAGAGCCTTTTCATTGAACCCTGACCATAAAGTCTCTTCTGCGCCTCCGCTTTTTGTTTAGCCAAGTTTCTCCTCTTGTCACTTGTCCTAAAACATGAAGAAGACGTTATCACCTTAAAAGATTGACTGTAGGAATGCTTGTTCAGGGTTTTTGCTTCCTTTTTTGGGTGTGTGTGTGTCAGGATAGAATCCATACCTGTGATTTTATTGGTAAGAGCAGTGGGGAGCCATGTATTTCAGTAACTCTGAAGAGAAAAAACCTGGAAACAGAAATCAAGTGAGCCAATGCCCAAAGAACAGTCACAATGGTATTTTGTGAGGGATTCATCTCTCCAAAGTACACCACCTATTTTTCTAGCTCTTTGATGCTAAAAAACAGAATTGGGATCCAAAGTACACATGGTATATTGGGGGTTTTTGTTTGCCAATGTGATGTCTGAGCTTCAAGAAAAGTTAAAAGTATTCATGGTGAGAGCTGGGCTGCACAACTCTCAATGGGGCACACAACAGCCCTGTCTGCAAGACTTGGGACATGTCACCAGAGCAGGAGGAGGCACCCAGAGCATGGGTTTACCTTGACCACAACTTGGAGGGATGGCATGCAGATTCGGCTTACATAATTCTAGGACAGGGTTGTACAGAAGTTCAGGGCTAGTGGAGGAATGGATGGCAGCTCATCATGCCCACAAATGCCAAACCAGTCACAAGGATGATGGACAACACTGAGATTCCCCTTGGGCATCCCAATGGACTACAGACAGCTAACCAGGGGATTAGCTTGGGGCAGGGGGCAAAAGTTGGGCAACATACTGGGTATTTGGACAGTAACAAAACCACGAGCATATGAGGATGTCAAATTTAGATGGCACAGATTGAATGAAAAACCATCCAGTTTAAATCTCTAAAACAGAGCTACCCCTTGGAGAGTTTAAACTGGAGGGAATGAACCTGTTTTCTAGTCAGTTACTGATCCACAAGTCACTTAAGGACCACACATCAACAGATAAAAAAAAAAAACACCTTCTTCTAACAGAGAAAGAAATTTTAGACATTCAACTCAACTGCCTTTTAAATTAGAAAATGGGCACATGGACATTAATCAAAATTCTTTCATATTATGAACATATTGCAGTGAGGAACACAGAGGCAGAAAGGGGACAAGGAAGAAAAAAAAGGGGGACAGGAGAAAGAACAAGTTCACAGAATAAAACAGTGAGCGAACATCAGATACACACAAATAAAATAAACATATCCCCATAAAAATATCAACTTTAAAGTGCAAAGGCATCCCTGGGGGGAAAAATGACCCAGAAATTAAAAAGACAAAGTTGAGAAACATAAACAGAAGAGAAATGGAAATCAAACAAATACACATAGGGACACAACCAGGGATAGTTTCTGTGGAAATTATATCTCCACTACCTAGGCTTCTAATGACTTTTTAGAGCATGTTGTGTTTTTGCAATTCTAGACACAAATGTAATTACCATCTCTCTTGATACTTAGCTCACAAAGCAGAATGAAATTAAATGGCGTGATTCTCAATACTGTCCTAAATATAGGTATTTTTATGTAACAAGGTATGTGAGGCTGTAACGTGGATGATCAGTTCCTTATGTTCCTAAATATCTAAATTTTCACCATCGAGGGTTTCTACCAAGAAGAGTGATTTTCCTAGAAATAACTCTCCTGAGCTGAACATCTGTATTTTCTCTTTTCCAGTCACTTGGCAGAAACAAGACAGATAGGTTTGCAGGCCTCAAATTTAGTACACTATTAATGAGAAAATTAAGTAGACATCACATTTATTGGAGTATTTATATTTAAAGTCACAATAGCTTTCTGTCTACAGCTTGGCCAGGTCTTCATCTCAAGCACCATCCCATAGTCTTTCCCAAAGTTTTCCCAATGATACAGGCTTATCACCCTTTTCTTCTTACTACTTATATAAGTTCTCAAGTCCTGGTCCACACCATCCATCATCCTGGCCTTTTCCTTCTTCCCTTCTAACTTAGCAAGCGGCTCAAACTCCATCTCCATCCTGGTTAGTGATCTTTGCTGACATCCGCCCCATCCCCACTCTGCTGGTCCCAAATGCTATTCTGCTCATTTTCCATATGTAGACTAGATTTTTTACTGTTAAATGATCTATTAAGCCCAACAAAGAAATTATTTTGTAGTGGGTCTTTTTAAAAAATCTTATTGCAAAATTCTCAGGAGGTCAACTTAACTTTTATACTTCTTTGCTTCCTTCAAAAAATGTTTATTAAGCCCTACTGTGTATACAGCAAAATGCTAGAAACTGAGGACCTCATACAAATATTTTTAATGATATAATCCTGAACCTCAAGATATTTACCATTTCATAAATGACACCATAATCACAGCAAATGACACCAATATAAGTTATGATATTTTAAGTGATCGGGATTAAAAAAGAGAGGGATCAGTCAATCAAGGAGGGAAGGTGATAAGGGAAGGAAGAACAGAGGGGTGGGGCTTGAACTGATCATAGAAGGAATAAAGTCATCATAAAAATATGTAGAAAGAATTTATTCTAGGAAGGGAATGGAACATGGTTTGTACAAGCACACAGAGCTAGGAGAAGGCAAGATGAAACTCAGGGATTCAACAATTGCTAGATCATCCAAATGGATCAGAGTTTGGGCTGTGTGCACAGCAGGCTCCTGCTCTCATGAAGCTTACAGCACATAAGGAACCTAGATAGAAAACAGCCTTTCTGGACTAGGACCTCTATTAACAAGTCCTAACAGAAGAAAAGACATTTGGGAAACCACTTAAGGAGAAGAGAAAAGAATATTCCTTCAGCTTGGGAATCCCTATCACAAAACCAAACATTTCCCAAATGTTCTGTCCCTTCTAACTCTTTTACATACAATCCAAGGATTCCATGATCTCACTTCCCCATGTCCATCAGACCAACTCACCTTTTGTGGTTCTTGCCCTTTCATAAATTTTCCACACAGGATCAAACCTGGTGAGGGTAGAAGATTTATTCTCTTCTAGGTGCTTTAACATTTACAGGGTCCCCATGAATCACCTATTGGTCTTTCATGTCTGCTATATTATAACTACTGCTACATGCATTTATTATTATTATTATTAGCTAGAATTTTATAGTGCCTTGAAATCTGCAAACTTATCTCAATTGATCTTGACAACAATTCTGGGTGGGTATTATTTCTTTATTTCAAAAATTCTTATCAATTCTATCATTATTGCTGTTTTTCCTTCATTCCCAAAGAGGGCCATTGACATCATGAAGGGGATATCTTAACTTTCCTAAAGACTGGATTTCCCTACCCTCAAGCTCCTCACAACCTAATGGGGAAGACAACAAGTAAACATTGATGTACCAACAAGCTATACACAGGATAAATAGGAAATGATTAACAGAAAGAAGGCACTTGAATTAAGAGGTTGGGAAAAGTTTCCTGTAGAAAGCAGGATTTCAGGATTTTTAGGATCTGAAGGAAGTCAGGGAATCCAGGAGGCAAAAGATGAGGAAGAGCATCCCAGGCCCAGGAGACAGAGAAAATGCCAAAGATCACCTCTGTCAAAGGATATCCACCAGGCAAGGTGGACTCAAGGTCCAGTGTTCTAGATACTGTATCACCTAAGACTCTAATTCTCTACCATTACCTTTGAAGATCAATAAGACAGGGGACACAGATCACACTCAGCAATATACATTATTTTCTGTTTTCCCTGCTAACAGTATATGTTAGTGACATAAAATAAGGAGTTGTGCTGCATTTTGGAAGATTCTATTTAGTCTAAAACTGGCAAACACTGGAGCAGAGGAGGTGTGAATACAAAAAACAAAACCTTGAACCTTGATCTATGGATCTAGGAAATGAGAAATGAGTATGCAACATAACAAGCAGCACAAAACAGTTCAACAAAAGGAGAGATGAGCAAGAGTCTTGAAGGGGAGGCTATGGATGCCCAGAGAGGAATGAGTGAGGTATTCCCAGAGAGGAACAGCAAGAAAAAAGTCAGATGTACATGTACAGTAACAAGCTCAACTGGAACCAGTGGGAAGTAACTAGAAAGACTTAGACAAATAGAATAAGAGTAGATCATGGAGGGTCTTTGATTTTAGACCTACTGTGGTAAAGCAGATTTAGACCAGGCTCTTGGGTGTGAGAGTAATCTACTCTAAGTGGATCTGAGAAAATTAGTCTGGCAATGGTATACAGAATGGTTGGAAAAGACAAGACAATAGAGCCAAGGAAGAAAAAAGAAGCCTCACTTTGAAAAGTTAAATGGTGCTCATAGGAACTGAGCCCATAACCTTCAAACAAAGTGCTGACTGAACATATGAAGCATCTTAAAACTCCTTATCAAGAAGACAAAGGATGCACTGCATAGGACACAGTCTTAGCAAAATTTTGGATCTAGGTGGGGAGATAAGATTTAGGCATCCCTGGTCTCGTTAACACAATGCCCTGTTCAACTGAGGTGACCAACTCCAAGGTCCCACCTCTGACTCTTGCTTCCTGTTTGGGCTTATTGAAGAAAGCAATTTTATCAATCTGTCTCTGCCCCTATTAAAAAACAATGGAAGGGGAGAAGAAGGGATGAGAGAATATATCATTTTAGGTCTCTTCTAGCTCTAAAGTTATAGCTATAAGAAAATATTATTTGAGTTGAGAACTGTGCCATACAAAAAGTAACTTTAGGAAAAAATTTCCCTCTACTTTCTAACAACAGCGTAGTTTAGCAAAAAAAAAAAAAAAAAAAAAAAAAGACCTAGAATTTGGAGTCAGTAAACCCATAGATAAAAAAGCTAGTATAGATGACAGTCAGAATCCACCAAAGATCTTAAAAGACTACAGTGTGGATCTGAATATACAAGAATGAAGTTGAGATAAGACAAATGTAAGTCATATCGTTGGGTTCAAAAAATCATCTTCAACACTACAATTTGGGGAAGGCATATTCAGACTATGTAGAGTGGGTAATGGGTGCAATGAATCTACAGTGTAATATGGCAACCAAACACGCTTGTGTGATGTGTAGCTTTCAGGACCTCTGGAGAACTTAAGAGTTGTACTCTACCCTATGACAGACAACACATGGAACACTGTTCTCAGTCCTGGGCCCCCCTAGTTTTTAAAAGAATGTTCATAATCTTTAGTGTCCAGACAAAGGCACAGTGAAAGAAAGCCTTTAGTTCAAGTCTGTAATTAAGTCAAGAGAGTAGTTAGGCTGAAGAAGAGAAGGACTTGGCTCTAATCTAGTATTTGAAGGTCTGCCATGTGAAACAGGAATTAAATAGCTTTTGCTTGGTTACAATGTGTAGAGAAGTTACATTGGTGTAGATGACAAGGTAGCAGATTTAATGCTACACCAGTCATACCAAAGTATCGTGGGCTACCTAAAGATACAATAATTATCCCCTCACTGAAGGTGATCAGACAGATCACGTGGATGACCACTTCATGCATGATTTGGTCCAGATGGTCTCTTACAATCTCATATCCTATGAGTGATACTGACTACATGAAAAACCCATTAACCTTGGTCAAATCACTTCAACTTTCTAAGCCTCCTCCTCATCTGTAAGATAGGGTGGATGGGTAGATTACCTCCAGGGTAGATTGCCTCTAATGTTTCATCCAACTCTAAATCCTATGTTCTATTAATTCTATTATTTTCTATCAGAATGATTTTCTGTGAGAAATGATAAGCAAGATGCTCTCAGAAAAACCTAGGAAGTCCTCCATGAACTCAAGCAAAAATGAAACGTACTGTGGACAAAGTAATAGCAATGTTCTGGAAGGATCAGCTGTAAATAACAGCTATTCTCAGCAATACAATAATCCATGACTGTTCTAAAGGACGTATGACAAAAAATTCTATGCATATCCAGAGAAAAGAACTGATTGTTTTTTAAATATTGAAATATTCTAATTCTCTCTTTCCGTGTGTGTGTCTGTCTGTCTGTCTATTTCTCTGTCTCTATTTTTCTTGAGGGTTTTTTTAGGGAGAAAATGTATGCTTTCTTTCACATAATCACTTTTATAGAAATGTTTTGCATAACTTCACATGTGATGTTTTAATGGAGTGTGGGGATAGGGATAAGGAACAGAATCTAGAATTCAGAGTTTTAAAAAAATATATATAAAAAATTGTTTTAAATGTAACTGGAAGAAAATATTAAAGAAAGATTACTTAATTCTAGTGGCCAATGCAAGAAAAAAAATATGTATTCATCTATATAGTTCTTTTTAAAAAATTATTATAGGAAAAATCAGTCCAGGAGAAATCAGAAACTCTCAAGAATAAAATACTACAGACACAAAGAAAATAACTGCTATGAGGAAGAAAATAGGAAGTGGGAGGGAGGAGAATGGTGCTACCCATCAGTATGGATACATAGGGCACTCCCTGACCAATGTAGAACTTTTAAAATCAATGAAAGCAAAGACAAAAACAAAGAGGAATTGCATGACATTGATCAGAAGCAAAATGTAAAGAACTTTAAAGTTTTAAAGACCAAGAGCTGGCAAGGAAGGTTAAGAACAAAAATATTTTTTTTTAATTGTCAGAGGCAGGAAATGGCCTAAGAGAAATAGGTGCATGGGTCAGTATCAAAAGGAAAAATGTTAACAGATGGCAAAGAGAAGGCACAACTAACCAATTCTCTCTGAAAACTTCAGTATCTACCAGAAGGCTAAAGCTAACAAGAGTTCCTTTACAAAGCTCCCTTCCAGTTTTCATGAAAAACACTTAGCCCAAAGCATACTCTGATATACGAAAAAACCAAGGAGCACTCCAGATATGCCTTCTGAACATATTACAATGATCTGCTGGTGATTTTGGACTGTGAAGCCTATGGAGAAGGGGAATGAGAAACGGATGAAAGAAGAAATATCCATTTCCAAGGAAGAGGAGAAAGTGAAGTCTGTCCAGTCTCTACCCAAGAACTTGACTCTGGATGCTGACAAAATTAAGAAAATGTGATAAAGGAAGCTGCCACTATATCTGAGCCTCTCTTGCATCAAAAGCTCATGCTGTGAAGAAGGCTATAGAGCTGATTTAACCAGATTTAAATGCCACCTTGGAATGCCAACTTGGATAAAGGCACTCAGATCAAAGCATACTCACCAAGCATGTGGATACTATAACCCATGCTAATCACACTGTAACCTTAGGAAAACATACAGTGTACCCTAGAGTGGAATGTGGTATAGATCAGTGTCCTGGCCCCACTCTCACAGAGAATTATTATTATTGTCTAGACTTATCAGTTCATGCATCCTTTGCTAGTACAGACTAGCAACTTTTTGTAACTTATTATCTTAGTTTATAGTTCAGTTTAGTTTCAATGATCTGCCTAAGTTGACACAGTCACAACTTGAACTCATCTTTCTGACTCCATAACCAGTCCTCTAATCCATTACACTATCTCTCCTGCTTCTCTGGCAAAGATAAGAACACATATTTTAAAAAATGACCATATAATTAAGTTAATCTAAAAAGGTGAGGCAAGCTTTTGCTAACAAAAGAATAGAGAAGACAATAATATTCATACCTGCTCAAAGAATTTCTTCACTGAAAATGTCAGTATTTTTTTTGAATCCTTTCTCAGAATAAAGTAAGTTGCATCAAATAAACTTCATAATGTTACAAAGGAAACAAATTAAATTTAAATAAAAATGCTTTTTTTATATATCCAAGCTCAGAGACCCCTTGACCTTTATCCACAGCGCCCAGATTAAGAACCTTTGAAATATAATATCTGGCAAACAATTGAAAAACAATTTTTAATTTTTTTGCTGAGGCAATTGGGGTTAAGTGACTTTGTCCAGCAAGTGTTAAGTATATGAGAACAAATTTGAACTCAGGTCCTGACTTCAGGTCTGGTGCTCTATCCACTGCGCCACCTAGTTGCCCCCAAAATAATTCCTTTTTAATTAACTGTTCTTTGTTATTTCCTTCACTTTATTTTAACTCACATATTTATCAGTTTGGTCTTGCTTGGTAAGACAAAATAGGAAGTTTTCCCAAATAAAGTCTTATACTTGTCTCCTTTAAAGAATGATCCCTTCCCAGCTTCAGACACTTAAAAAATCCCTTGTATAACCAAGGAGTTGGCTTTGATAGTAGCTTTGCAGAGATCAAAAATAAGGCACTGGTTCAGGAGTATCTATAGTTGTTCTGGTATATAAATGTGAGAGTCAGATAGATGGATGACAGGATCTCTGAACCACACAAGACTTTCTAAGAGAGTCACTAAGAGTCAAATTCATACCTAATACACAAATCTCTTATAGCTATTCGGTTTTCAGTTTAAACTTCTCTAGGAATAGGAAGCCCATTAGATCTATGACATCTAAATGTCAGATATTGCCTCTTAATCCTACTGAACTTCTCTTCACTGGTGCTAATTCTGCCCATTTAATTTACACAGAATATTTCCTCTTCTACAAGCTAGTCCCTTCAAATATTGAGGCAGCAAACTCTTATTAACCTAAAATCGCTTCATATCTCTATGTTTTATATAAGCAAGAAAATTATTTTTTACTATCCATACTCTTTCCCCTCCTCTCTCTATAGTTCTCTTTGTGAATACAATCAGTCATTAAACAATATTCACTGAAACAGTTAGCAAAATAGCATAAAGACACAATGGGGAAGTTAAGTTGGTATTGAGATGGAGTAGACAGAGTTTTACATCTACTGATAGATCTGAGGATTTAGGAAAGAAGAGATGAACTCCAACTGAAATTAAATTGAAAATATGGCCTTTTGTGCCAAATGTAGAGAAAAATGAAAGTTTCAGAAGGAAAGAATTATTTTTTACCTGATGTTGAGTAACTTCAGGGCATTAAGCAACACTCCTTTTTTTACATCATAATCTATTTTCTGATCAGTTCCAAAGCTGGGGGCTCGATTAATCTAAAAATGGTAAAAAGAGGAAGAAGTGATAAGTTAAGAGTGTCAATAAATATAAGCATGCACTGCTTAACAATGAATTGGTTCCATGAAAACACTTGAGTTGAAAGGTAGTTCCAAAGGAACACAGTTTAAAATGTAATGATATCAGCGAATAGAAGTTTCATGACAATAGTGTTAAGAGTTTAGTTATAATGCACGGAATCTTTAGTTTAATAAAAGTGACTACAACTACCAGTCTAGGACAGTAAAAATTCCCAGAGGACTGAGATATGGAAAGGCTCTTCTGAGATCACTTAGTCTAACTCATTTTCCTAGAAAAGTAAACTTGGGGATGGGGAAGGGAGGAATTAAAAGATCTATACAAAGTTATACAACTTCCAAGTAACAGAAACAGAATCCAAACACATTTTCTGAATATAATTCCAATGATTTTTCCCACCACACTAGTATTTATTGTACATAGAGGAAATCTCTTTACTTTGCTCTTCTGCTAGCTTGCTGCTGGTCAAAATTCTTACACTTCTCTAGCTCATTTTTCCTTAAGTACCCAATACTTTCTCCAATTTCCTCAAGGTCTTGGAAAACATAAATTGGATTTTTTGCAATTTGGCGCCATCTGGTGGTAATAAATGGATAAGACATGATAAACTGTATAAGAATTTTTTTTTTTTAAGTGCTTGAAGGGAAATTAAAAATGTCTTTTTCCATTTTGCTTTTCAATATAATTTCTTAAGTTATGGAATTTGAATCTGATAGATAACTCCCTTTAACGCTCTCAAGTCCAGCTCTCTAATTTTTACTTATGAGATATGTAAGGGCCATATAACCTAAGTCAGTTATCCCAATCCATCAGAATGTTAGAGCTAGGATGTCTATTGACATCCAGTTTGAGATGTGCAATATAAGCTACTAGAGATGCAAGACAGGTAATTCAGGACAGAGATTATGGCAGATAAGTAAATCATCAGCACGGAGATGATCATGTGAGCCAACAAGTATTAATGGTTTTCTTAAGGAGTTCAGTCATGTCAAGGAGCAGAGCCAGGATAGCTAGAGAAGACAGATGTTTTTGAAAATGAGCACACAGGGAAGGAAGAAATTGAACATAACTGGGAGTACAGAAAATAAAAAGGCAACTCTGCAGGATAAGACCAGAAGGAATGAGACCACTTGTGCAGATGAAGGGTTCACCTTGGCAAGAAGGACCACCCATTTCTATAAGACAGAAGCCAATGTTCTAACAGGTTAAGATCTAGTGACAAGGAGAAGAGAGAGCTTTTTGTGAAAGAATTCATTTTTCAGTGAATTATAAATTCTCCACTAAGAAGACTGGGGAGTGGGGTGGAAGAAATGTGAGCCATGGGAGGTATAAGGAGGAATGAAATGGTTTTGGAAATGTGATATTAGATAGTGAGTTAATTAGGGAAGTATGAAAGGACTGCCTTGCAGCAGTGAGGATCCAGTTGAGATTACATTACATAAATTTATTCTTGACCCAGTTGGCACAGTTCTGTGCTGTTTCTCCAGTATGTGAATAGGAGCTCAGCTGGTAGGATGACCCCAAGGGCAAGACCAAAGGTAGGATAAAATGCCAAGGAACTTAACAGAAAGGGACAGGAAAGAGTAGGAGTTGAGCTGGGAAGGAGAGAGTGTAGCCAGTGCGAGGGAAATGGCCTGGAGAGGAACCAAGAGGTCACTGGCAGGGTCCCTGATATTTAGGTGACTCTTGAAGACTGACAGCATTTGACAGCACTTTGAGGGTAGGAGCCATTCCATCTTCCTCTCTACCCCCCCATCCCAAGTCAGACACTTAATAAATGCTTCATCAATATCTGTGAGCTGAACTGAATCCTCAAACTCCTGAGGCAAAAATGGAACTCGGGTCTTTTTGTTCGCAGGATCAGTGATTCTCCCACTCCATCACCTGCTACTCACAAGTTGATAACATTTTCCAAACAAATCTTACACACAAAATTTCAACCATCAATGGGAGGAAGGGAGATTCCCCAATTTTAAGCAACTTGATCAATGTCAAACGGCAAACAATGGAGGAAAAATTCCAATCTCCCCTTCTTTCCTCTCACTGGGTGATACCTCTGTGCCAGGGCTGAACTCAGGCTTCATGGCATGGAGGCACTCACAGTTCCACAGGTGTTTTTTTTATGTGTTATATTTTAAAGATAGATAAAAATTCTACTATCCATCTGGGATCTTAATGCAATATCAATATATCAGTTTAATGGGGAGGAGGGAAGAGAAAGCTTTGAAATGGCACCATCTAGCTATTAAGATAAGCCATGTCTATTTAAGTGGTTCATTTACCCTGCACCAAAAGGGAATATCCTTCTGAAAACAGTGCTGTGCCTTGAAGTGTGTCCCTCCTGCTGCCTCACTATCTCACAACACTGGGGTTTCTTTCCTTTCTTAAAGAAATCTTTTCCTCAATTTGAAATAAGTAAAGGAAAATCACAAATGGCTAGTGAGGGAAAAGTGTTTTCTCTGGGAAAAGCATCAACAGCATGCTAATAGCATCGCAGAAGCATCTCTGGGCTTCTGAGGGTCACTCAACTTTCCCACAAAGATAGGCAAGGAAGGATGGCCTGAATAGAAATAAGAAAAATTATACTGTGGACTTACAGGATGTTGCTGCCCCAAACTGCTCAGTCCTAAGAGAATTTCAGAAATGGGAAGGAGTTTAGGAGGTACCACCATCCCTCTTGCCAGTAGCCCAGATGAGACTCGGCAGCCAGGCTCTTCACAGGACTCTAATCTCTACACAACATTACACTCAGGGTGGAACAGAGTAAGACATTCAGTACTTGGAAGTGGGAGACTTGGATTCAAATCCTGCTTTTCTCAATGCATGCCCTTAGGTCACTTCAACCCTTCTGAGAGCTATTTTCCTCATTTGTCAAATCAATGGTGTGTATTACATGAGCTTTTCGGTCTATTCAAGCTTTCAGTCTACAATATGGTGATCCCATGAATTTACGCAGACTGTATCCCTACAGTGAAACATCTGAAAGGGAAAAAAATGTCTGTATATACAGAGTGTCCTCAAACTGCACTAGGATTTGGGGGACATCCTGGCTGTCTTCATGTATTCCAGAGATTGGAAAAATACCTGATCCTGGATACACAGGTGCCTGCTCAGGCTCTGTACAAGCCAGATCTAGATGGGGCTGTAGGAAGAAAAGTGTAGTCAATACTGGGACTTTTTATAAAAAACGGTTTAAAGTTTACAGAGTTATATATTACAAAATAAGTTTGCCACATATCATCTCCTTTAATCCTAGCAATCATCCTATGAGGGAGCTACTTGAACTATTATGACTTATAGTTTGGTTTGATTTGGAGGGTTTTTTTGGATTGGACTAGTAATCTCACTGGTACAGGTGACTTGCAATGAGACTATTGCCTCTACCAATGCAAAACTAGTTCTGGCCAGAGTTGCCTTGAGGAAGAGACAGAAGGGGGGGCATCCTGCAAGGCTAAGTGACTGATCCAGGGTCACATAACTAGTATGTATCTGAGGCAGGTATTGAACACATGGGCTCTTGACTCCCAATTCCAGCCCTCTACTCACTAACCCAAGAACTAACATACCACTAGCCAATTAGTTTTGTTAAATTAGTTAACTCAGTCCAGTTTGAAATGTCGGTGGAGAAACAATGAGCTCTGGGAATTGGGAGGCACAAAGTCCTGGGTAGATCCAGAATTTTATGGAAAAGGGTCTACAAAAGAAAAGGTAGGAATATGAAATGAAACTACCTTACTGTATAATTTTGTCTAAGTGGATGCTGGTGGTGAGAGTAGGAGGGGAAGGGGCAGATCCAGTGTATGTGTGTTGGGAGGAGGTGTACCTTTGTTCATGTATATGTATATGTGTGTTTGTACATGTATTTGGATTGTGTATAATTCAACAATTTGGAGCATAAAGAGAAATTTGCTGAACCTCAATAATGGGACTCGAGTCTCCTGGAACCAGGAATGGAGAAAGCCATGAGGGTGGGAGAAATTAACAGCCCCTTAGGAGTCAGTAAGTCTTTAAAATTACTATGCATTGGCTTCCTGTAGCATAACTGCCAAGGCAAGCCCAAAGGAGAAGCTTCCTTTGTTCCCCTATCATCTTGGACGTCCAGAAATAAGACAATCAGAAAAAGTAGAGGAAGGAAGGAAATTTGGTGGCCTTCTAATCCAACCTGCCACCACCTAAAATAGTCTCTTCTGTCACATCGACACAGGTTCATTCATCTAGCTTCCCCAAATGAATACTCAAGAGTAATGGAGGGCTCAGTGCCTCCCAAGCTAGCCGGTTCCATTGTGAAGTGGTGATAATCTTTAGAAAAGTTAATTTTTTTTGGCCTGGCTGTGGTTTTTAAACGTGGCCAATATTTACCTTTTATCGGTCTGTTCTCGTTAGTTATACATCTGTAGCAAGAGAAGACTCAAGAGGGAAGGTACTGGGCCAGTCTAATTTCTCCCCAACATGCTGAAGACAAGCAGACATCACATCATGTTTTCTCACATTTGGAATCCATTCAGCTGTTACTAGTTAGCCTGTGTAAAGTGCTTGACAAACCTTAGAATGCCATATTGATGCTAGCATTCACCTTCCCCATCATGACCTTGGACAGGCGACCTCCTTTCAGGACCTCTGGTTTATCATTTATCAAACATGGATGGTTAGACTAGACGGTCTCCAATGTCTCTTAGCAGGCCAAGTCTATGATCCCTTAATCCTCCCATCACTCCTCATGTGATGTGGCTCTCTGGACCTCTCCCCCTTTGCCAGCATCCTTCTGGGGCACCCAGAAAGGCAGGGTCTGACAGCCACCTCAACTTGTCCATTCCACTCTGCAGGGGCCAGTGTCGGGGCAGCCTGGACTCAAAGGAACCTACCCCAGCCTTGCCACCACACCTGATGCTTCATTCACTCCCCCATCTGCTGACCACCAGAGCTGCCCGTGCATTAACAGACACCAAATCACCAGCTTTCAGTTTGCAAGTTTGAGCCGTTATTAAGTTCACAACTTCTCGGCTCTCTTCACACAGAGAGAAGGTAAACTGACCACTAAGAGTTAAATGGTAAAGGCTGTGCTCTGGTAATTTTAGGCTCTGTATAAATAGAGTTTATCAGGACTGAATGGAATGGGGAATATGGATCCTCTTTTGGATGTTAATATACTAGGAGGAGAATCAACTTACACAGATGGAAAAAACTGGCTCAGAGTGCCCAGTTACACTTGGGCTTCCAAAATTATTCCTAGAGAAAGGAGCAAGCCAATTTCATTCTGATCCCTAATAGCTCCTAGTTTTCTTCCTGACTTTTAACAAGTGTTTTTAACTTTTTCTATCCCACAAAGCAAATGCAGAAAAAGTTTATTACAATATTCATGGCTGTGGCCCAACATTCAAAGAGATATTTTGAAAAGCCCCATAATTCATTTGATCAGTAAGAAATAGGGAACAACAGGAGGATAGCACTCTCTCTTCTGCTCCCCTTCCCCTAGGCTCCCTAGTAAGCCTGGCTGGGACTTTTAGAAAAATCTCTGTCCTTTCATATTCAACTGCTACCACTTTTACTTGGATGCAAACTCTAGTTCTTATGATAGGATTAGTTGTTTTATAAGCAAACAGCTTTCTGCAGCCTTTGCCTTGATCCAAAGTTTGCTAATGTCTGCTTTAAATTGAGACAGTGATAAATTGGAAGAAATAGGAGGCACAGACATTTAATTCACCAAACACACGACTTTAATAAAGAAATGGTAAAAAAAAAAAATAAATAAAATAAACAAAACTGTGCTGTCGGCCCATTCAGACAGAACAAATCTCTTGGACCCAAGATGCTAAGACAGAAAACAAATAAAAATAATGAGAACTTTCTTAGCACTTAGGATAGATCTGGGACTGGAAAAGTCTATCCCATCCTCCCATGTTACAGATGAGTATAATGAGGCCCCAAGAGGTGAAGTGCTTTGTCTACAGTCACAAAGAGAAAGACTGAGGCAGAAAGGAGTTCAGTCTGACTTAGAATCCAAGACCCTCTTGGCAACCTGTCTCCCAAAATAAGCAGCCTAATACAGCAGCAAATGCTTGATCATGGCTTCCTGATTAATTTCCATCAGTGCTGAACAGAATCAAGCTAGAGATGGCTCTGGTACAGGTCAGTCAACAACCAGTCCAGCAAGCTAGTGCAGCATCCTTCTGCACATTTCTCCTTCTGCAGGTTTCCTTCAACCTTCCCCCACCACCATGTCAAAGGCACCCAAAAATCCCCTCCCCAGCCGGACACATCTGCACCCTCCAAGGAACAATGCTCAGAAGTGAATGGACATATGGAAAGGTACCAGCAACCATCCCAGCCCACCATCTCCCAGCCGAAAAGCTCCCAAAGCTGACCCAAGCCAAATCCCCAGAAGAGGGAGTCCATGTTTCTGCAAGGAAAGGCTGGGGAACAAGCCCACAGCACAGAGGGCTTGGCCCCCAGGCCCAATATAGAGCTTCTGCTCAGGCTTCTCTTCACTCTTTACTTGCCTAACACCAAAGGACCCTGAGCCGAAGGGAGGAAAAATAATTTTTCAAATTGAGTTCTTGCTTCTTCCCTTCATCTGATTCCTAAACTGGTAAAACTAGAGGGTCCTATGATCCTCAAATTTCAATAGCTTGAAGCTCCATTTGTAACTAAATATAAATCATTTCAATAAGGCCTTGCAACTGTCATCTGAATAAATCATACTGTTCCATGCAGTATATCTAGGGAAGAAGGTCATCTCAACTTCAATGCTCCTTCCATATCTAAATTAATCAAAGTGATTAAAAACACTCCATAAATGCAAAATATTGCCTATCTTTCCACTTTCCCAATATTTACTTTGGAGCAGGGGGATTTGAGAAGACAGGAAAAGGAATATGCATTTTCCCTCAGCTTCAAAATTTCCAAAAAAATGTTTATTTCCCGTATATTTAACGTTAACTGTTTTCTTCCACTTGGTGGCGCCAAAGGTCTTTCTATATGACGATCAGAATTTGCTTAAAAAACCACTTTCACGCAGTTTTCTCACAGATACAAGAAATGTTTATTTAGCCAGAACTATTAGCTGCTGTTGGGTATATTTTTGTGGTTATTATAATTAATCACTGCCGAAGAACGAGTGAATAGAAAATGGAGGTACTTTTTCTCTCCTATCTTTCCAAACTCTGTTTCCATGAATCTTCACGGGGGCTAATGTTTTTGTTTTTATTTTTCAGGATTTCAGTGCTAAAGAGACTTTAAAAGGTTCAGTTAACTTTCAGTTATGTTGCAAATAGAGAGGAATATGTGGAGGCTGCATTTCAAAAGACAGTCTGAATCACTGGTTTCTCCAGGGCTTTCTCCTGGGGCTTGTGGGGAAGCAGCTCCCAGCTCCCCAGTCCCCTTTCAGGGCCCCAGTCCCCAGCCGGCCTCCCCCCCTCCCTCCCTCGCCCACCTCTCCTATGTCAGAGATGGAGAGGACAGCTAAGCTGGCCAGGGCAGGGGAGGGAAGAGCAGGGACAGGTGTGCGCAGGAGGGGCCCAGTGGAAAAGGTGAAACTGGAGAATGTCAAGCAGGGGCAGAAGGGGCAGACTTAAGGTGTCTGTCGCACGCTAGACAGGGGCCCCACAGGTGGCAGAAAGGGCAAGTCCCCAAAGCCTTGTTTCGGGAACCAGAGAAGGGGGGAGATTAGGAGTCCCGAGGAATCAAGTGCTTCTGCTAAAGAAAGCCGGGGAGGGGGAGGGGGCTGGCAGGCAGAGGAGGGCAGGCAGAGCTCACACTGGGGACAGCAGCACCAAAGGAAAAAAAAAAAAAAAGAAAACCCTAAGTTTTAGAGCTGGAAATGGGCTTGGAAATAAAATGATCGACCTGATCTGCTCCTTTTAAATTCTGAACTGGGAGGAGGGGGCGCCATTGGCAAGCTATGGAGGATCTATGGAGAGCTGGCTGAGGCAGAATTCAAACCCAAGTGCTCCAACCAACCGCAGGGGTCTTTCCATTATCCATGACCCTTCGGACATATAAATCCATCCTGGAATCTCGTGTTCTCATTCCTTCACCCATTTGACCACAAGCTGGAATTTTATGCAGTCTAAAACTGTAAACTGGGGGTGCGGTGGGAGACGCTTGTCATGGGGAGTGGGGGGGATGGTAACAAATGCTATTATTTCTATATCGCTACCAAAAAGAGATGTGGCTAATTTTATGCTAACTGCTGATTATCCTTTTCTCCCTGCTCAATCCAGATGGCTTCTCCACTATTTGTCCAGTCCCACTATTTGTACCCCAGATCCCAACCGATATAATTCCAAATCATTCCCTCTTTTGCATTCAGTCTATTGTCCCCTATAACTATTATTTCCTTCCCAATTGCCTAACAAAGCCAGATCTCCTCCAGCCCAAGAGAAAAAGATTCTTGACCCTTCTTCCTATTTACACTGCCCCACCCCGCTCCCAGCTACAGCCTATAGTTCACCTCCCATTCATGTCCCTTGTTATCTAACCTCTGACCCCACCACCAACCCTAACACCTAGCTCTATGCCTAGTATACAGAAGGTACTTAATAAATGCTTGTTAAATGACTGTCACCTCTTTTCCTTATCCTTCACCTGCCAGATCCAATTAGTTGCCAAGTCTTGTTAATTCTTCCACAATATCTCTTGCATTTGTTCCCATTTCCTATTCCCATGGCTGCCACCACCTTTTTCCCCCACACTTCATAATCTCTTGCCTGGTCTACTGGTATAAATTCCTAATTGCCCTCTTGGTTTCTCTTTCCTTTCAAATGTCCAACTAATCTTTCCAAAAGATAGAACTGGTCATGGCACTTCCCTGTACCAAAGTCTGCAGCAGCTCCCCATTGCATCAAGAATCAAATCTGAGCTCCTCTGTTTGGCATTAAAAGCCCTTCCAAATTTGGCTCTGATCTGTTTTAAACTTACTTTATGAGAAAACACAAATGATGACCTCCAAGCATCTTTTTTTAACCTTTATTTTTATTGCCTTTTCTTCCCCTCAACATGGCTAATATGGAAATATTTTGCATGACTTCACCTTCCCAATGAGTAGGGAAAAAAGAGAGGAGGAGTTCAGAACTGAAAATGTTTAAAATAAAAACAAAAATTTATTTTGGGACCCAACCCTTCCCTTCACATATCAAAAAAGTGGCTGTTATCTGCAACTTATGCCATCTTACAAGTTATACCCAAATGCCTGGAAAGCCCTTTCCTATCTTTCTTAACAACTCCTCTAAAAATAATAGATTTGTTCATGACTCAGCTGAAATACCACCTCCTTCAGGTAGTCTACCATGAGCCTTGAAAATGCTCATGCCCTCACCCCTCCTCAAAAAAGTATATATTTTAAGCTATATCTTAAATATCTAATATTTTTGAAACCTTAGGCTATTTTTTTTAGTTTGTTCAAGCTTGTGTGTGTTCTCGTTCTCTCTCTCTCTCTCTCTCTCTCTCTCTCTCTCTCTCTCTCCTCCTCTCCTCTCCCACCTTTCACATCAACACTAAATACAGAGTAGAAATTTAATAAATGCAAACAAATGCAATCCTGTGCAATATACTGCACAGGAAAATTTCTGCAAAACAAACATTTCAGCAAAACAGCAGCAGCCACAAAAAAAGCCTAAAATTTTGGGGTTTGGACTCTTTGCTTTGCCATTTTTCTTAATCCAGTGAATGACACTATGTCAAATCCTTATATGTAGAACAAGCACCGACATAACTTATATTCTATATATATATAACTTATATTGCTGCCTTTTTTCCCCTTTCCTTTCCAATCCTGAATAAGCAATAAAAGGCAGCTGTCCTGGGGAAAGGAGATGATCAAACATATTTGTACTGTCCATCTGCCTTTGGTAAATAGTCACTAATGAATGCATTATTGTGACGGAGAAATTGCTCTCTTAATCTCCAGTTGTGGATCTCCAACTGCTGGATTACTGCAGTAGCTGCCTCTTAACTAGAGCGTCTTGTCTTTGGTCCCCCCTGCCAATCTACCCAGATACCAACTGCTCGATAAAGCTCCTTCAGTGCTGCTTTCATTACCTCATTTCCCTGCTCCAAAAATCTTGCGCTAGCTTACTGGAAAAATGTCAAGTCACTGGACAATTGACCCCACATCTCTTCTCACAGGACTTTCCCAAGTGAATGTTCTACTGCTGCCCTCCAATGATGGCTATCACTCCTTCAGTGCTTCTGTTTAAGGTTTCCCAGCTTACCAAGTACACACAAATACACATGAACACAGTCTAGCACAGAGTTTTGTACAAGTGCTTGCTGAACTGAACTAAATTGTAGTGATGACTAGCATCAATCAGATGCCCACTCACGAAGGACTTAGTTAACTAACAACAAGACTCATTTTGCTTCGTGTCAATGGTCAGCATCAACATCATCCTTTTCTCATTCACAGGCAGTTAGATTTAAGACTTGATCAAGCAACACAGACTAGCTGTAGCTGCTGCTGTGAGCAATTTGTCGGCAAAACTGGTAAACATAAGTTCCTTTTCACTGTGAATTTCAGCCCTCAAATCCCAAGCTTCTGGTGGCAAAAAAGGTAATTTTTTTTCTACTGGTCTTTTACCAACTAAGACAATTTCCACAAAGCAAAAGGATTGACCAAAAACCTCTCCCCTGTCTTGGTACCACAACTTGAAATTTCACCATCAGGAAATCAATTCCTTTAGGTTCTTTTTTTTTCCCCCAGTCGATGATTCTTTTCTAAAATGTAAACATTCCTCATGGTAATAAGGCCAAAAGATCACTTAATCTGAGATAGTGACATTAGTTTCTTTGTTCTAAAAGAAAAATCTGGATGCTGGGCTTGGGAGTGAGGAAAGGATGAGGTGGGGGGACAAGCTTAGTTGAGAGCCAGCCATGTCTGCATGTGTTTATATTTATAAATGCAGAAGAAGCTCCCTATGTCATGGGTTGTCTGTGAACCAGGCACCAGAGTGGATAAATCAGTCTACCACTTATGCTGACAAGAAGCAAATTAAAGCTGTCTCACTTTGAGTTTTGTTTTCTGATACTGACAATCGGATATTCCCCCAAAATGATACCCAAGGCAGCTGTCCAATAAGGAAGCTGAAATTATCTTCCTTCTTTCCTCTTCTCTCCCTTCAACAGTCCTCTTCCATTCTATCTCCAAATAATAAAAATGATTGATAAAGCATTCCGGTGTTCAAGGGCTTACCACCCTAGAGGCAGCATGGTCTGGTAGAAAGGAGCAATTATCTGGTGAAAATGAGCTGCATGGACTAAGACAGATAAATGAGAAAAACTTACAAGAAAACACTTTGAATTCAAAAGTCCTATTCCATTATAAAGTATTCTCAGTCTTATTTAACCTCCTACCTTTTCCTTTCAGTCTCTTTATCTTGCCAAAACAAAAAACAAAACAAAAAAAAAAAACAACACAAAAACAAAAACAAACAAAAAACCCACTACTTTTTTTTTCCTTTATAAGCAAACTTTCTACTTAAATTATCTAGATAATTACCTTCATTCTTTCCCTTTCTTCTATCTTTTCAATCCCACCTCATTTCCTACACTGTGAAATGAAAATCTTCCCTCTGTGATACTACCCTGATTGTCAATTAGCTTTGCATTGTCTGGAATGAAGAAATATGCAATGCTGCAGAAAGAATAGGGCAGACTCATATGTACTGAGAAGTTCCAAGCCCTCCCTCATATTAGCATGATATTCAATGTCTGATGTGAACTCTGGAGAAGTCTTGCCCACTGCCTCATGAATAAAATCCAGTTCCCATGCAGGGCTTTCTATAGCTGTTTCCAATTCAAATGGTCTGCCCAGCCTAACTAGGAGGACCATTCAGCTGTGAAAGGGTGCTATTAACAACGTATGAAAAGAGACATTTTAAAACGCAAGGTATATTGAGCATTTCTCATTCTTTACAAGGAATACATTACCTCCAGAAGCCACGGCTTCAGTTTTCTGTCCAACAAAATATCAAATCCCAGGACTTCAAAGCAGACACTTTCACTTCCTGGGGGTTGTCCAGGTCTACACATGCGATATGCATGCAAGACATGTGGTTCTGCTACAATCAGAGTTTTTACCACCAATTCCTAGATAAAATGTGATAAAACAGATGAAAAATGAACATTATATTGTATCTGATTTCTATTTTGCATAAAGTAAAGAGTTAATGAACATTGTGTTTATTAGCTACAAGCTAAAGGCAAAAAGCAGGGCTTCAGACTGATATTTTCCCCCAGAGACTTAAAAAAAAAAATACAACAAAAAGGCCAGTGGAAGGCACCTGAGGGTCTTTATTCACATTAAGATTGGAAAAAAACTGTTAAATGGAAAGGGCTTGAAGGACATAAACTGAAAAGAAGCTAGCTTTCGGGATTTTCTACTACAAAAGAAAACCAATTTTAGACTGAGTTATTAGAATTTGTTTTTAAAAGGATCAATTTTACCAAGCAGGGACTAGCTAAAGCAGGCATTCTTAACCTGGGGTCTAGGAACTTTTGTTTTCCTTTCTATTTAAATAACTATTTGAATGCAGTTTTGTCTTATTTTCCTTTGCCAAACTACAGATTGCATTTCTGTATTTTTCACAGTTGTGAGAAGGGATGAAGGGGCTTCCTCAGGCTCCTGCCCAAGAGAACCAGGACACAAAGAGATCTGCAGAAGCTCTCAGCTAGAGGGCAAGACCAGGAGATCAGTCAGGGCATTGGTCCTATTTTTTGCTCTCTGCGTGTTGTCTCTAGCAATACTAATTTGTTTTACTGAATAGCCAAGTTTGTGGAATATTATTCCATTGAGGTTGTTTTTGTTTTTCATTTTCTGTAGAAAGTTTTCCTTGAGCTCAATATCTATTTTCTATACTTAGTTGAATACATTTGTTTATCTCCCCCTGCCAGGGAGCATAAACACCATCCCAAAACAGAATAAAAAAGGAAGGCACAAGCAGTTAAGCCTTCCCAATTTCTGCAGAAAGCCGACTCCTCAGACACAGACCTGGGTGAGACTGGAAGAAATACAACAGTGGAGTTTTCAGACAATTTGGTTAGAAATGACAAGACCACATGGTAACACCAGAAAAGGTCAAGTAGAAACAAACAGTCTGATTCTATGTATCTTCCAGTATATTACTGCAACAATGGGCCTAGAATGACTAACAATTGATACCGCACAACAGAGAGAAGAGACTACTGATTTCATTCAACCAGCTATCCATGTCTCTCTTGGGAACAACACAGTCCTATTTCCAGCTTTTTGAGTTATGGGTAAACTTATTTCAAGGTTTTAAAATAGATTAGGCCATCTTTGAGCCACTGATGTACCACTAAATGCAATTTCATTGTCATTTAGTATGTATTCTGCCCATCAAAATTAATCAAATTTCCCAGCAAGCACATCTATGAAAGGGCACAAAAGGTAAGGATGGGGGGGGGGGAGGGAGGGAATCAAACCCTAGTGTGATCTGGTACATTTTACTCCTTATTTACAAGGCTATTATTGATATATGGAAATATATAAAATTGAAGATAATAGGAGACATTTTCATACAGGCTTTATGTATTATGTTTCAAATTTGAGACCTCAAACTTTTGTCACGTGAAGATTTAAATGTTAGGTAAGTTTTTTAAAAAAAGGATTCAAACAGAACATTTTTGAATGATTACCATCATTGTTACTAATTGCCTGAATTTAGATAAATTTATTAATTTTTCTTTTAGCCAAAAGAATCACCTTGTTCTGTTTTTATTGATGTTATTTATGACTTTTGGTCTTCAGAGAAGAAAGGGTATATTTTAGAAATAAGTTTCTCCAAAGTAACAAACTGAATAACACCTTGTGATCTGATATAGTTCCAAACTAATATCTCATCTTTTTAATACACTACCCTAGGGTTCATCTTTAAAATGTTTTTGAAAAGTTTACAGTAAAATATCCATAACAAAAAATAAATGTTCGATTACTATGAAAATGCAAACAATTTAACTTGGTAAATTTGTAATAAAATAGTCTATGAAATAACAATTCTAAGATTAGGATTTTCCATATACATTTTATAGATTTGTTAACAAGTGTTTTTTTTTTTTTACTATATTTTCAGATACTCAGAAATATATCAGTGTCTATCAGACCAAGTCTTTCAATCTCAAGATCCTCTACATTATAACTTTAAAAAAATATTCTCATTAGGAACTATACTTTTGGCTAAAACAGACAAGTAAAATACATTATTACTGATTTTTCTGGTCAACAATTCTATATTATTTAACCTTCTTCCAATTAAATTCTCCAACTTATGTAGAAGAAATATCATCCAAAGCCACCATCTATTGAATAGGATATAACCACTTTTTTTTTTTTTAAACATCTAGCTCCATTTTAAATACCCTTCAGTTAGACAGCCTTGTGGCTACTTTCTCTCAGTCTCTCTCTCTCTGTCTCTAAGAGCAAAGTCTGTTTGGAAGTGAGAACTATGGAGGAAAAACAGCTTAATCTGATAAGAATAGGTTCCCCTGTCAAATCTTAGAGAAAATTAAGATTTTTGATAATAATTTTTGATTAGGATATATTGCTAAGTCCCAGTCACCTATTCATTAAGCCACAACAAGCCTAGTGGGTTATGTGTGTCATGATTACTGTCCATCAATATCAGCTGATGTCCAAAATGTCCCTTTTCAAATTAAATCAAATGTACTCCCGTTGGTCCACTGTTCTCAATCTAATGATGCCTCCTTAGATTTAGACTTGGAAGGAGATTTACATATCATCTAATGTTAATCTCTCATTTTAAAGATGAGGAAACCGAGTCCCAGAAAGTATAAGTGACTTGTCTAAGATTACAGTCAAAAGAGCCAAGATTTGAGCCCACATCCTAGAAAATATTCTCCAGTGCTCACGCCACTGACATGCTAGGATCATCCGAGCCTTTCAGCATAACATGGGTGTTTAAAAAATAACTACAACAATTAGCCTCGGTAACAATAGAGTAAAGACCTTATTTCAATTCAACAAACAAACATTTATCATCCTGCCAAGCTCAAATCCAGTTTGGATATGTTTAGTCTCTATTCAGGATGGAAGCCATCAATTTAACAAACCATTAGGTTGAGACAAATGTCAATGCAGGCACAATCTACAAATTTGCTGATCTTTGATGGTCATTACCCATGACATATATTTTTATTACCTCCTATCCTCCCAAAAGGAGAGCTTCTAAATCAAATTACACAGTCTCTGTGTCACTGTGAATCTTCAATAAGCATGCTTCCTAGACTTTGAGGACAGTTTTAATCCCCTTAGTAAGCTTAATAATATGATTATTAGCCTTGTCTCATATAGGTTTGCCATTCTGCTATAACTTATTCTACTCTCTTCCAAATCCTACTAAAATGACTTCACTACTAAGTATCTGTATACTTATACACTGGCACACACCAATATCTTGAAGTAAAAGTTTAATTTAATCTAAGAGTTACCCTAGTTATGAATTACTTGTTAAACTCATGCTGGTGGCAAGCAATGACAAGTCTTACTGTGTGATTTTGATCTAATTAATTGGGCCTGAAAAACACTGCATTAAGGAGACTTCTGGTTTTTATATAATGCACTGTTTTGAAAGTAGAGAATTACCAACTAGTAACATGCAAATGGTATCATCTTACTGAAATATCACTCCAAAACTTAGCAACATCATGTTTATTTGTTTGTAGGAATTCGGTAAACCATTTGATAGACCGCTTGCTGCCTTTATCTTCAGTTTCATCCCGTTCAAAGCGCTCATTATGTTTGTTCACAGAGTAGTTTGTCAGATGCATATAGAGCTGGCTCTGTAACACATGAAAATCAAAACGGTCATATCATCCACAGAACCCCGTCCTGTTGTGCTTTCCAGCAAACCCCCACACCTTCCCCCAAAACAAGATGTATCCAAAGAGATGGAATTAATTCATTTAAAAGTTTGCATCAACCTCGATGACAAACAAATAGCTATTTATCTAATTTATAAAATAAGTAGATGGGCTCACATGCTCTGCAGAAAGCAGCCACTTTCCTGTGGTACCAATTACTTGGATTGTCAAGAGTTGTGTTTTCAACTATTAAAAAAAGACATATGCACAGAACTCTGAGTACAAATGATGGCCCAAGTTACTATTTCTATACCAGGAAAACATTTTAAGGGTGGTGATGTTCCCAATACTGCTGGGTTGGTGGATTTCTTTTTGGTGGTGGGGGAAGCATTTGCTCGTTCCCTTTTGCCATGTGTGACATTATGAAATACACACATTCATTCTGTCTTCACCATGGTTTCTTTTGTGAAAGGTATTATTTTTGTGGTCTCTTTCCCAAGAAATGGGAATTGAATTAGGGCTGCAGTAATGGTCTCATGAAAACAACAGAGGCTGAAAGGCAGACTGTGAGCTCCACTGTGGGCTCTCCCACTGTTCAGTCAAGCTAGGCCAGCTGATCACTTGTAATCAAGGATAGGTACATGAAGTACTGATGGCACCGGAAGGAAAGGTGCTGTAATACCTAGAGGTGTTCACATATCAGATCAGCACAAAGACATTTTTTAAAACTTTCTGTTTTTTACAACTAGGACTTGGGATATTATGTCAACTGTTTCAAATCCTCACTATATGATAAATCTATATTTATATGAAGTTTCAAGGACAAAATATGTATTGAAAATATATTTTCCTGGCATGGTTTGAGGTGCCAAAGGGTTGAAAAAAGGCTAAATAAACCCTTATTCCTATCCATGAGGAGTTTATAATCTGATTGTGGAAACAAAACACATACCAATCCAGGAACTGATTAGAAGGGCAGCAACTTCTAATGGAACCCTTGCAGCAAGCTAGATTAGATCACATCATCTTTGGCTCTGAATTCTAGGGTGCCTCCCAGAAAAGTCTGAGCCATGCTCCCTAAACCTATCTATTCTGGTCTTTTCCTCTCCAACAGTCTCAAATAGAGATGCCCTTACTCCTCCATCCCAGTGGGAACCCTTGCCTGTGCCTTGGAGCCCACCATTTCTTAAGTCTCAGAGGAAGCTTATTTTCTTCTAGTCCCTTCCTCATCCTAGGGAGCTCACTATATTCTCTGCATCACAATATATGCACAATCTTCTTTTAAATGGGAAGGGGGGACAAGGGTAATCATCAAGTTTCACTTGACTCTGCTGCTCCTTCCACTTTAACATATATTATTTCCCTCCCTCCTTCCCTTTACTTCCTAAATTCTCCAATGATTATTCAATTCAATTCAGGTCAAAAGACTTTGGGGGCCTATTATGTGGAGTCAATCTACAAGGGCCAATAGGCAATATGTAAAGAATACAACATTTAAAATGAAACTGGTTCTCAAAAAGTTTACATTCCATGTATATCCTCATTTGCCTCGAATTCCTTATAATTTGATTCTTCCCTACCACAATCCCCAAACTGTACCCTCAGAGATTACCAAAGACCTCCTCCTTTCTACACAAAGGAATTTTCCTCAATCTTCATTTTTCTGGATTTCTCACCATCATTTGACAGTCTCATAAGAGACTGTCCTCTCTTGGCTTCCCTGATAATTCTTAAAATTAAATTTTAATTGGCATAAATCTTATTTCTTTCCCTTCTACCACACACACAAAAAGAAAACAAAATTCTTATAACAAATACATATAGGTGAATAAAACCAATTCTCTCACTGGCCATATCCAAAAAATGTCTGGCACTATTTGCTTCTCATCTTAACTCCTTGTTTATTCTTTGTCTATGGTTAACTTTTTTTCCTCCCAACTATGGATTGACATCCAAGCCCTAGGCTTTCATAGGATCATAATTCTAGCACTAACAGGGAACTTGGAAACAATCCAATTCAACCCCCTCATTCTACAGATAATCAAACCAAAGCCGAGAGAATCCCCAGTTCACCCAGCAAAGTGAAGAGGAATGACCAGCAGACAGTCACAGAATTTTATCACAAGAACCAGCTAAGAGAACAATCAACAAGAACAACAGAGAAGCAAGTAATCTCACTTCTAGCAGGTATGGAGGGCATGAAAAGTTTGCAACAACCTCCAGAGAGTTGACTGTTCCATGATCAAGTAACTGCTATGGAATTACAAAGTTCAAGCTAGATTCCCCCCTAAAAGAGGACATTAAACCACTGGAAGAACACCTCTTTTCCCTCCAGGTTCTCACAGAACATGAAGCGTTACCTGAAAGAACGAAAAAAGTCCTTTAAGATAAAAACAATGAAAAAGGATCTTAAAGGGCAGAGGGGCAGCCCTTCCTGCGTCAGCAGATTAGAAGATAAATGAATATGAGACTCATAAGGATAACCAAACCCCTTGAAGCTGAGTAATAAATTTAAAAGTCTTGATCCCTTTCTTTATTTGAAGTTCTACATTTCTAATTCCCCATGGATATTTCCATCTGGATTTCCCACTGGCATCACAAACTATCCATATCCATTATATTCCATTAATCCATATAATTTATAATATAATTCATTAATTCCCTACTTCTCTGAATGTGCCAACATTATCCTAATCAACCAAGCTTGAAAGCTTCTCCTGTTAAATCCACCTCATACATGGCCCTAACCACTAACCCTAGGTCCTCCAACTCAGAGAAAGTTAGTTTGTCTCTGAAATACCACAAGCTGTCCTTCCATTTCTATGGCCAAGGGCTTTTTTAACCTCTCTCCTGGACTAGTGCAGTAATCTTATAACCAATGTTCCCATCAAGGCCCTCCCTAATAAACTTCATCCTACATATTCATCCCAGAGCCATGTTCCTAACACATAATTACAATTATTTCATCCCATGATCAAAAACTTAAAATGGCTTTGCCATCTTTAACCATATAAGGTCTCCAGGTTCAAGCAAAATACAGCCTTCAAAATGCCTTCATATTTCCCCATTTTTACACCTTTGCACTTGCTGTTGGCTGATCCCAGGAGGCTGTCCTCCAGTGATCTCTTATCTCACAAAATTTTATTCTTCCTTCAAGATCGCCACTTCTACATCCATGAATTTTTCTGTATTCCCACCAGAAATAACGTGACTTCCCTGCTCTGAATTTTTCTAATCCCTTTTTTCTGTCTTTTTAATGTAACATCCTACTTCCTGTGATAGTTATTTGGGGAAATGCCTTAAGTCTCTTGTTCAGCTGTAAACTCCCAAAGTGCAGGAAGCTCATCTTCATATCTTCTACAGGAACTAACATGGTGACTTTGCCCTTAGTAGGTAGTTAATAAATAACTGGTGAAAGAATAATTGTCTACTTTCTTTACCAATCAAGTGATGACTGTATCAAAAATTGGAATATCAATACAACCTCTGAAAGGCAATGAGGCATAGTAGAAAATATTATTTTTTATTCAAGAGAGCTGAATCCCTGCTCTCAATTATTATGAGGATGTCTAAAAAAACTAAAACTGCCTCAAGAAGGGGGGAGAAATGTGATCTCCTTAACCAATCAGAATGATATGGCAGAAAAGGCAACACAAGTTTAGGATATAAACATTTGTAAAACTTTTGAATAGGAATGGTAGAAGGTTATGAGCAATTTCACATCATAAGATAAAGGAGCAATGGAGGGAAAACCAGTTTTAAAAAAGCTTGGCTAGAGACACAACTAAGTAAAAATAATCCCAAGTACATTTAAGGATAAAAAATTGAAGGATTACAATCAAGAAATGAAAAGTGGGAAAGAGGCAACTTGTTTTTGTAACAAACTCTTTTTATCATCTAGGAAAACTGGGGCCTCATATTATCATTTTAATGTTATAATACTTCCAGAGGTCATGGAAATGACTGCGAAGACAAGACAGACCAAAAAGCTCCTCCATCATCAGTCAGCTGGTGGCCATGAGTGACAGCTGGCCATGAATCCTAGAGTTACTATTAACACCTAAGACTCGGATAACATAAATGTAGCTCATGGTTTTGTTTTGGCTGGGGTCAGAAAGACCCGAGTTCAAATCTGCCCTCTGACACTCATTAGTTATGGGACCCTAGTGCAGGTCACTTAACCATGTATGCCTCAGTTTCCTCATCTATAAAATGAACTGAAAAAGTAAATGGCAAACCACTCTAATAACTTTGCCGCCCCAAAACCCCAACTCTAAATGGGGTCATGAATGGTTGGCTAAAAAGTGAGAGAGGTGAGATTCTGAATCCAGTTCCTCCTGGTTCATTCTCCAACCTTCTATCCACCAGTGCAGGGTGCCTCACAAAAGAGGAACCATGTTTATAATTATTATCACAATTAATTTTGGAAAAGGCTCTTTTCCTTCTCTCTCACTCTTCCCCTTCTCCCTTTCAGTTCCCTCCTCCTCCCCTCTCCTGTCCCTTCCCCTCCCCCTTCCTCCTCCCTCTCCTCCTCTCCCGTTTTCTCTTTCTGCCACAGAGACAATGAAAAAGATCATCAGATCTTGTCTTCTACAACATCACTGAAAGACTAACTATATGTGCTTCCAGGATGAGCAATACATTACCGTTGGCAACTTGTATAAGGGTTAGTAAAAGTTCCAATATATAATCATAATGAGATAAAGTACCACTTGAAAGAATTTTTGACATATATTGCTTTTTGTCTCAGACCAAAACTGCTTTAAGTACAATCGAAAATGATTGCTTTATCTCCACTTAAGCACACACAGAATTACATTTTGTTTTTAAGGATATATATTCACCCTAGCACCACTTACCAAATTTGTATCATTAGGTGGACTATACTTTTCTGTCCCCATTCTCACAAGCCCATCATGATATAAAAATATTTTTAATGGATCACAGGATGTTATCAGAATATAAATTCGTAAATCAAACTTGTAGCCTTCCATAAGAAAAGGCTTATCAATGTATTCCTGGACAATTAAGTGGTCCTGAGCAAGTAGCTTTTCAGCATTTCTTACCAAAGAGATCCTGGATTTGAAAAAGAAAAAAAAGATAACATGAAATGAGGCACAAATAAATTGTCAGACGTTCAAAAGAGAAGGGTTCTATAACTGTAAAGCACCAGAAGGTTATTTTCCTCCATGATTCCTTTTCTAAGGTTCTCTTGAAAAATGATTTGAAAAAAAAAATCACTGCATATTTTGAAAGGGAATAAAAGGCTTAATATAGTAATTCTGCATTATTGAAATAAACGCCTTTTCCTTATCATGTGAATCAAGGACATTTCAGAGCATTTCAATTTGTCAGAATTGAGGAGGAGTCAATTCTGCTCAGTCAATGGAATTAAAACTTCAACTGACATTGCACATCTCTAAGAACATGACTGAGCAAATAAATGTCCATTTTCATAAAATTAATAATGGTGATATTGTCACGACTCAACATTTATTTGCTATAGTTAAGTACCTCATATTAAAAGCCTTAGATTATTCTGTAAACAAATCAAAGAAGCGACCATGAACCCCCAGATATGTGACAGCTACATTATGAATTATCTCTTTTCATAGCATTATGAACAGATAAGCTAAACATTCTCTTTCAAAGTCCTAAACACTTCAAGGTCTTATCATGGAGTGGAAGTGACGTTACTCTACCTAGAAGGCTAGGTCAGGCTTGGTGTCTGGAAGGGCTTGAAATTCATCCCTGCAGAGGAGATGGACCCAGCTAAGCTAAGTGCAGAAAGACTCACACCCTCTGAAGGCTAGCAATGAGGCAACAAACTGGGGGGCAGGGAAGAATCCACAACTAGCAAAACCATGTAAGTGACAATATCCTTCCTAAAGGAGGCAACCATATTAAGCCACAGATCTTTAGAAGTATTGATTTAATTTTTAAAATTACAAAAAATCTAGAATTTAAAAAGCCTTATTTTAAAATGTATATGTGTTCTTTGCAAATAACATATGAGTTACAAGTTCTTTTCAAAATAATTAACAAGACTATTTAAAGTTTAAACTACATTCCGAGTTCTCAAATCACTTTTCTTCTCCTGGAGACTTGAACATATTTTTTCTATGTTCTTCTAAGACCGCATGATGATGAGAAAGAGGAACTATCCTTAACAAACAAGACTGCATTTTCCTTTCTAAATTTCATAATCCTGACTGATATTCTAGATCAGATAAACAGTAAAGATCAAATTATGGAAACTGAGGGTGTTTTGTTGTTGTTTTAAATTTATAGTAAAATTTTCAGAAGGCAATTCTTTCTCTAGCATAGAACTACCATTTGAATTGTTTACTTTTTTAATTGACATACAAAAGAATATTAGAATATGATGGAAAACATGGTCATTAAACTTTCATATCAGTAGTTAAAAAGATTTGCCCCCATCCAGCCGCAAATGTGAGCAATTTGCCACTTAAGAGATTTTTTTTTCCCCAAATGCATCTTATGTGTACCAGTTCAATATCAAGGCTTAAGCTGACCTACCCATGACCCATTGCACCATTTGCTGGTTTAACAATAAATGTTTTTTGTTTCCGTTTTTTCTTCAATTCTTTTACATAATTCTGGAACTGAGTATATTCCGATGGGAAGATCCATGTTCGGGGAATAAAAGTATATTCCTGAGGATTACACTTGATCATTCTGTGAATAAAAGAATAACATTTAAAAATTTTTTCAAACCTTTAAAAAAAAGTTCTGCCTCTGAAATTGTTACTGCACTCAACACAAATAGAAAAGAGAAAAGAATGCTGTGAAGAGGATCCTAAAAGTCACAAGAGGCCTGGAGTTGATTCCAGGCTCAGCCATGTGTACCTAGAGAAATCCTTTATTATCTCTGAGTCTTGATTTCTTCATATGAAAATAGGAATCACAGGATTATAAGATTAGACTTTAAACTAAAAGGGGCTTCAGAAGCTAGCTGTCAAATCCAACCACCTGGATCTAGAGATTGAGGAACCTGAGGCAAAAAGAAGATACCAAGGGGCTTGCACAAGAGTCAGACAACTTATTCAGGTCCAAAGTTGGATTTGAACCCAGGCATTGATAATTTACATCAGTGGTCCTCAAAATTTTGTTCTCAATATCTTTATCCTATTAAAAAGGATTGAGGATCTGTCCAAAGAGTTTTTGTTTATGTGGTTTATAGTTATAGATATTAATCACATTAAAAATAAAAACCAATTATTAATTTGTAAACTCTCTGAAAGGATTTCAGAGATTCCCAGGATGCTCTGCTCCAGACTTTGAGAACCACTGATTTACACAGTAGTGATGTTAGGAGAGAGTTTGATAATCTCTAAACACTTTAAAAATGTGAGCTATTGTTATGGCAATACAAGAACAGCACTGAACTTGGAATCAGGAGCAAATTGGTTTGGAATGTTGTTCTGGATATCCAGGATGACAGGAGAAAGTCATTAGTCACTTTGAGCCTCGGTTTCCCTTCTATGAAATGGAGATAACATTACTTGTAACACCTACCTTCTAGCATTACATATGGTTATTCTTTATAGTAAAGTCATTTGCAAACTTTGTAAAGTAAAATCAGCAATCCATGGTGATGACTCTCCAATCTATTCCAGCCCTGGTTTCTCTAAGAAGCTCATCACCAATTTCTTATTAGATATCTCCTATTAAATGTCCTGTATCTATTCTCAACTCAGCTTGTCCAAAGCAGAGCTCATTTTCTTTCTCACCAAATCTTCTTCCCAACTTCCCAAAGACTTCTTTCTAGTTACCAAGACTTTTACACTCTCACTTGGACCCAATTTATTAACTCACAACAGTTCTTATCTATATCCCCTTCTATCTACTGCATATTCAGAACTTCAAGATCCCCTCGTGATTGAGCTCCCTACTTTAAGCCTCTTCCCACTCTAACCCATCTTCCTCAGAGCTGCAATAACGGTTTTCCCAAAATCTACATCTAACCACCTTATCCCCTTCCAAGCTCCAGTGGCTCCTTGTGACCTCCACCTTGAAGCCTTTCCCATTCTGTCCCCTTCCTCCCTTTTCAGCCTTCTCACCAGGTGTACCCTCCATTTATACTGCAATTCTACCTTAGTGGCCAACTCATTGCTGCTCACTCACAACCCTGCCTTCTCAATACTTTCTATGGACCTGGAATGTACTCCCTCCTCACCTCTGTCTCTTAGATTCAGTCCCAGTTCACCTCCCCTCCCCTATTTTTTCTTTTCTCGTGTGTGTGTGTGTGTGTGTGTGTGTGTGTGTGTGTGTGTGTGGATAAGTTTATGTTGTCAAACATTTCCCAATTATATTTCACTCTGACTGGGGCAGCACTCTAGAATTGTGCAGACCTCTGATGTTTGGCATCTCTGTTGACTAAACCACATGGCCCCCTTTCAATAATATGATTGTGGAAGAATGCTGTTGATTAATAATATTACCACACACACACAGCACACAGTAAATACTTAATAAACATTTGTGGACTTGAAATGTTTTCATCCAAAGATAATGAATCATGTTATAATTAAGTATCCTTTTTTGAGAAAAGGAAGAAACTGAAAGCCAAGAATAATAAGGTATACTGTGAGTGAGGAAATACATGTGGGGACTAAAAGGAGGACACAAATCATTGTCCCTTGAATTAATCCTATTCTTTTCCTCCCTGGGGACTTGAGGTACCTTCACATTGTTTCACATGCTTCTTTGAGAGAACTTCACCAGACTTCTGCTTCCACTAATTGCCAACCACAGCTTTCTGACTCAGAACATAGCCAAGGAGCTCTAAAATTCAATATAATAGACTGATCCTGACAATTCTTCTGACAATTATATAAAAATCACCTGATACCATCACAGGCATGTCAACTATTATGTTTCTTTCTAGTCACAAAACATTTTTAATGAATCATCACATATTTCACAAGATATAGAGACTATGAAATCAGATTAGACTAAAGATAAAATTAAGTCAGTATATTTTAAAATTCATGATGTACTGTTTTGAATGGTACAGTATCAGCTTTAAAAATGCCAAGTCCAATATAAAATAAAAATGCACACCAAAAAAAGAAATCAGAGCTGAAATCTATTTAGGTAATCTGGCAAGAATCATCCTCAGAAAATATTCAAGGAAAGTCTGTGGGCTGGTCTCTAAAAAAACTTGAGAATTTCAGAATCAGACAGGGGGGTTTTGGTAGTGTCAGTAGTTGTTTTTCCCCTCGTCCAACCCAGATTTAGGAGGTGACCTTAAACAAGTAATTTGGTTGCCTCTATTTATGTAATACAGGGTCACTATTTGCTCATCTAACATAGAATCATTTTATCTTCAAAGAGAATTCCATGGAGTCGTGTTGAATGAGATACTGGCCAGAATTTAAATGTTCGATATTCCTGGGTGAATAGGAGGAGCTTTAAATATGAAAATATTTCACACCCTGGCTTCTAAATGAAAAAATTACATTTACAGAGATACAAATTAAAGATCTAAGGGGATACTAATATTTTACACACAAAATACATAGCCTCATTTTTATAATATGAGAAATATGATGAATTCTAAAATTAAGTTAACATTTAAAAATTAATTCAGAGAAAATGTAGCAGTTTTATAGCACAACTCTAAGAAAAAAACCTTGGCTTGAGATGCAAGTCTAGCCTAAAGCTATTATTATGACATTTCTACTCTTTGACTCTCTGTAGAATAGAAGCTAGACTCTATGTGGGCTCCATGCCAAAGAAGGGCTTCAAATATCAAACCCATTCTTTCCTTCTCCAAAGCCCCCATGCAGGGTGCCTGGAAGCCTGGCTGGACAAGCTTCAAGTATCACCTCGATGCAGATGACTCTCAAACCGTTATTTCTAGCACTGACCTCTCCCCCTGCCCCACATGGCATGAAGGGCCTCCAGCTTATGCCATGTGAGGATTGGTTGAAGGACCTGGAAGATAGACTTGGGGGAGGGGGAGAGGGTGACATGATAGCTGCCTTAGCCACTTTAAAGTATTTAAAGGGCAGTCACGTGGAAAAGGGATTAGGCTTGTTCTGCTTGGCCTAAGGGGCCCCACTACAGGTGGTAACTGTGAAGAGGCAGATTTAGGCTTGAGGTCATGAAAAATTCCCTACACTCTGCAAAGTCCCAAAATGGAATAGAGTGGCAACTTCCCCCCCACCCAGGTCCTCAAGCCAAAGCGGGGTGACTCTGTCAGGGGTGATGGCAAAGGAGGGATCAGGGCATCTGTCCTTCCAAGGATCCTTCTAAATTTAACATTGTAGTATTCTGGGATTTTCTCAGACTTGCCCCAGGAACTAGGGCAGAGATGAGAAGGATGTACTCTCTCCCTCCAGAAGGAACTTGAGTTTTTTAATTACTTGCTCTCAAATTAGATGGAAAAATATTCTCCCACTAATGTATTTTCACATGTATTTTCAAACTTTGGGAAGTTCTGTAGCAGCTACAGGATTGTAGAATTATCTTCCTGATATATTTTCAGAAGTTATTATGGAGAACAAGCAGATAAAGTGTCATTTTCCCTCTCATCAACTATAAAATAATCTGGCATTTTGTCCTATTAGATATTTGAGAGGCAGACAGGGGTGGAAATAACCCTGGGTTTGAAGTTGGGAAGCCTGGATGCAAATCCAATCTCTTCCTGCCCCCTTTGTGACTTTGGCCAAGTTATTGAACATCACCAGCCTCATTTTCCTCATCTGTTAAAAAAAAAAAAGGGTGGAGGTAAGTAGGAAGGTATACTGGATAATCCCTAAAGTCCCTGGCATCTCTACAGCTAGTATCCCATGGAGCCCAGCTCTCACTTATGACCAAGCTCAAATGCTACCTCCTTCACAGTAGCACTCATGAACTCTTGTGAACTCTCTGGAGGGAAGCAACTTCTCTGATTAAATTTCTTACAATGTTTGCTTTGTGTTCATTGCATTTGCCTTGCAGGATACTAATTTGGGCACATACTAAATTTTAAGCTTTTTGAGGGCATCCTCCTTTCGCCTTTCTTTTCTAGCACCTAGGACAGTGCCTCACACAGAGGAAATGCTTAATAAATACTGAATTTAATTAAAATTAAAAGATTCAATAAGAGACTCAAGCCAGATCTCCTCTGCCCAACTTCTGAATGCTCTTCCCTGGGGACCCTTTCATATGTCTTTTGTTATCTTGCCAAACCTCAAGAAAGTATATAGGTTATAATAATAGAGCAAAACAGGGTCTTGTATGCAGTACCTCATTTGACCCTGACCATGGTACTGCATGTCTCTGTATGTTGACCACCATCATACTCGGATATTTCAAGTATCAGACTCCTTAGTGCCACTGGACCTTTGGATCTAAGCACCTATTAACTTTCATGAGGATGGTGGTGGTGAGAGGGTGAGGAGGGTATCTACAAGGCAAGAGCTAATGAAGGTGCTGATCTGACTTTTTAAGTGCATTGTGAAATAGCCTGTCCAGGCTGTTCTCTCATCACAACCAGGAAAACAAAAGGCCATTTCTAAGTGCTACCGTCTGGGAAACAGGTGTAAAACAAGCAGCCAGAGCTGGCAATCCCATCTAATAAGTTACAACCTGGACCACTTTGGGGATGGAAAAGCAGCACAACTAAGTCTCACAAAAAGAGGCAGATGGAGTTCATTACCCATTTCACATAAGACAATGGGGTGGCAAGGCAGCCAGGAGGAATACAAGTGGCAGGAAGCAGAATGGATGATGCACACCCTGGGGCGCCATGGGCCGCTAGGTGGCACTATGGTGCACAAACTTAGGGTCAGGTAGACATCTGCGCGAGTTCAAAGCCGATCTCAGACTCTGGGCAAGTCCCTTAAACCTTTTGTCCCAGTTTTCTCATCTAGAAAAGAAAATGTCAAAAACCAGGGCAGTATCTGTGCCAAAAGAACCTCAGATGGAGTCACGATGAAAGGAACGTGACCGAAGATCAGTAAAGTTGGGCCGTCCCATCACAGGGAAATGTCCACCTGCAGTTAGAAACACTGATCTCCACAACAATTCTGGTTTCCTGCCGAAGTGGTGGAGGGGAAATGCACTTTTAAAGTTGTTGTTGTTGTTTTTTCCCCAGGGAAGGTATGAAATAGGAAGCTAATATGAGTCATTAAGTTCTTAAAGTTGGAGAAGATCTTAGTAGTTATCTAGATCACACTCCTTCTCAAGGCATGAAGCCCCTGAGGGGACCCCCAACAAGTGGCTAGCCTCCACTCATTATCTTCATCACAAGTGATCAACTCCAATCAGTATTTTCCTCTCAAGGGGTGAGCCCACAGAAGTGTTCCTAGTAATCCTAGATAAAGATAAGAGGCACTAGAGCTGAGAGTTTCAAGGGATCTAACTGTATACAGTTTTTTTTACACATCAAGCTCTTAAAGTTAAAAGTTTGTAAAAAAATGTTTTAAGATTATTAAGTAATTATAATTAATTACCTGTCTAAATTAAGCCCAACTGCAAATAAATTAACAAATGGCTTAGGAAAAACTTTCATCTTAAAAAAGAAAAAGAAAAATGCTCTTTAAATACTATGGAATGTTTTAAGTATTTTAAACTTCCGAGATTTTGATTCTAAAAAGTCAAAGATTTAATTCAATTCAATAATTTAATTAGGCCCCCACTGTGTGCAAGTAACAGAAAGTATAAAGATTAAAACAATATAATCCTCCTCCTTTAACACTCTTGCAATCCATAAAGGAGACAGCATTAGATAAAGTGCAACAGGAGCCAAGCATTATGGAACCAAGTGCTCAAATGGATATAGGAACCACTAATCTGGACCACTCATCTCTAAATTAATGATCTTAATTTTTAAAGGGAATGTCATGTATGTTCTATCTACTTTTGTAAATATTTCCCCAATTGCTTTTAAAATGGTTCAGGCTCACCAGCTACGCCCAGAGAAAGAACTCTGGGAGATGACTAAAAACCATTACATTGAATTCCCAATCCCTATATTTATGCCCACCTGCATTTTTGATTTCCTTCACAAGCTAATTGTACAATATTTCAGGGTCTGATTCTTTTTATACAGCAAAATAATGTTTTGGTCATGTATACTTATTGTGTATCTAATTTACATTTTAATGTATTTAACATCTACTGGTCATCCTGCCATCTAGGGGAGGAGATAGGGGGTAAGAGGTGAAAATTTGGAACAAGAGATTTGGCAATTGTTAACGCTGTAAAGTTACCCATGCATATAACCTGTAAATAAAAGGCTATTAAATAAAAAAAATAAAATAAAAAATAAAATAAAATAAAATAAAAAATTAAAAAAAAAAGTTAAGTCATAGCTCCTTAAGGGAAATAGTTGTACAGTATTTATTGTTGATTATCTGATGCCAAATTCTCTCTCTTTTCACTTGTGGAGAAATATAGATTAATCCATTAAAATAAAGGGACATATGTTAAAGAATTAAAAAAAAATAAAATGGTTCAGGCTCCACTGTAGAATTCTGCCATGGTCCGAGTGTTTGACACCTCTGCTCTAGAAGAACTTGGGGAAAAAGAGAACACTTTGACCTGGGAATTGTCAGAGAAAGACTTCACAGAGGGGACAGTCCTGGTGCTGATACTAAGAGGAAGAAGGAACAACAGGTGAAGATGCAAAGAGTATGCACAGAAGAAATTGAGGAGAGTCAAGAGAAATCCAAAAGAAATACAAGAAGATAAAAGCAGGATGCTGGGAACTATCTAGAATATAGGGGATGTAAAGGAAGCACAACTAGGAGGGCAGGACAGAGCCAAATGACAGATGTCTTAAAAGCCAAAGAGCTAGCTTGCATTTTATCCTTGTGGTAACAAGGAGCTATCCTTGTCTCTTCATGGGGCAAATAATGCATCCTTTCACTTTGTGACTAAGCACCTTAGAAGAATAAAAAGGAATAAACATCAGGTGCTCACACACCGTGCAAGAATCCTAAAGAAATATTGACACTCATTCAATATGAGAAATGAATATCATTAGCCTTTAACATGTTTTCCCGCCATGCTAAATGATTCCATAGGAAATGGGCAAGGTCCTGAATAGTTCTTGAAATAACCCAACAAATCATAGTCATTGGAAGTTTTTTAGACTGGCATTCAAACAAGTATTTACCAAATGTGCAGACACTGTTTGACATATGAAAGAGAAAAAATTTAAATGTTCCTTGCCAGCAAAACATTATTTTTTATAGTTGATGTGATTTAGTGTAATTTAGTACTATCATGTTCACAATAAAGATTCCAAATAGCTTTTCTCTATTACAACAAAAATACAATTACTTGGTCATATTTCTTGCTAAGAAATCCTTCCTGCAGATCTCACCCATTCCTGGAAAATGGTTGATTCTCTGAAAAATAAAACATAAGAAAGCATTAGTATTTTCATGGTTTCTAATCATGTTTGTTCATTTATATAACCTTCATAAATAAGCTTTTAATATTTATTGTAAGTCAAGAATCTTATAAAAACACATAGAGCAGAAAAAAAGAATGTCTTTATTTTTTCCCAATTGCATTCAGTTTATACAAATGTTCAAGTTCTGGATCTGGATCAAGTGATCTCTGTGTGTCTGTCTCTCTCTGTCTCTCTCTCATTCTCTATTAAGTAATATTATAAGGAGCAACAAATTTATAGTCTAAAACTCAGTTCAAATCTTGATTAGGTTAATTACTACTCACTGTCATTTCCCTTCTGTGAGCCTCTTGTCTTTTCACAGTTTATAAAATGGAACACTGAACTGGATGATCTTTATGGCTCCTTCCAGCCTTAAATACAACAATTCGTGAGCCTGAAAGATTTTTTTTGGTTCATATGATACTTCTGGGTTACCATAGATAGATAAGTCATCAGAAAACTGTAGAGAAAGCCAATTATGTTCCAGATCCAACAATGACCTGTCTCTACAGTCAACCATGAATTATAAGTATATAATATACTATAGTAAAAGAAGTTTTTCAAAATGTCAACATCTTGACCATCATTCATGTTAATTTTTGGTGTGTTTTTGTACTTAACTTTCAGCAAAGCTATTGATGTCCTGTAAACAAAATAACTGCACCAGGCTGAATGGGAGACCCAAGGGGATCTGAGAAAAGCCCCAGTTTCCAAATCACGATTCTGTGCTCAACAACTCCACAAGGACACCCTGCGCTATGATGGTGCTCTTATAAAGAGCTTGTCAGCTTCTAGAACAACTACTTCACATTCTTGTCGAGGCACGCTGGAAGAATAAGCTTATCTCTATGATGCTCATAGAACAAAGAAGTAACCTGCCTAAGGGCTCATAGCAGATATAGTCAGTTCTAAACCAGGGCCTCTCACTCTAAGCTTACATCTCTGAGACAGGGATAAAGCTTGAGCCAAATATGTTTTTCTTCTCTCAAGCCTTCCCCAGAAGTCCAAACAATTGAGAGCTATGTGCAAAATGAAGGAAATGAGCAAGAACCAAAAAGAGTGAATCACTCAAGTGAATATAATGCATTGCTAAAAAAGATTTCAGCAGAGTAAGGTGCTCAGAATTAGAACTGTCAAGGCAGTTTCATCTAAGGGAACAAATATGAGAATGGAATCACAGAGAAATAGGATCAAATCCTGCCTCTGATACTTACAAACAATGAGCCAATCACATTTTTCTCAAAGCCTCAATTGCCTTAATCGTAAAATTAGAATCATGCCATCTATAGCAGCTTTTAATGTGTCCTCGAGATAATGGAATAAAGTATGTAAAAAATTATAAACTTTGAAGTGCCATATATATATCCCTTATTAGTATTTCTATATTAATATTTCAATTAAGCTTTAAGCCCCCCTCTAATGACACATTGTAGTTAAAAGGTAACCTTATGTTCTTGAAGGAAATCAAAGATCTTAAAATAAATTTAAAGTTGGAAGGTATATTAGAGATCATCTATTCCAACCTCCACATTTTCTAAGTAAGGAAGCTGAGGTCTTCAGAAGATAAAGAATTTACCTAGAGTCGTATGAATAAAAGTCTGTTTCTGTGTGTGTATACATGCATACATACAGTTAGAGAGAGGTAGATATGATTCCTCTAACTTGAAAGCAAATTAAGATGTAATTCATTCATCATTCAATCAACAATGGCATTATGTGTAGAGCATTGTGTTAAGTCTAGTAGATACAGAGTTTAGACAAGATGGTCCCTGCCTTCAGAAAGCTGCCAATTAAAAGCCATCACAATACTTCCTTCTCACCTGATAATTTTGTAGTTCTGCAATCTTTTCCTGCTGAACAGCAGCATCACACCATATAAGATTACTTGTGTCATCTTCATCTCGAGTTTTCACAAATCCCATCTCATCTATTACTACACGAACTGCAAATAACAGTTAAATTGATATCAAATGATGTAAAAAACATTTCACAAATAAAGGCATCCTGAAAACATCCCAGATAGATTCACCAAGTACTTGGCCTTAAACCTATAATATTTAATTTGGAAAACATCCAGGAAAAAAACTCACATTTTTATTATCAAGAAGGATGGTTAACTGTAGATACAATTTAATCAGTATGGGTAGTGAGAAATTAAAGTCCAGATGCCCCCAAAAATCTATCTGTTGAACCCTAACCCCTACACCAAATTGTTAAAGGGACAACTGATATCACCTATGACCATTACTGGACCCAGATAAACCACTTCTGTTAGGGGAATTGTACTTTTATGCCCTATCCCTGACCTTGGACTAGTTCCAGAAGGACAGAGGTAAAAATAACCCTGCACTCCATTATAGACTGCCCTCCCTCGGCAGGGTTATTTTTAGTCTTCAGGACCATAGCAGCTGTGCTGAACTAGGAGATGTCAAGGGTTGAACAAGGGTCCCAATGGGGAGCCCCTGACCTGACACAAGTCTCTCTTAACCCTCATTTTGGTCTGAAAGCCCAAGTATTAGGAGAAGCTTCATCTGTATATTAGTGACTGACCCCAACATCACACTTTACACCGCCCTAGATGTAGTTGAGAATAATGGTGAAGCCCAAAGCTGAAGATGGTTTTTTTTTGTTTCATTAGAATTCTAAGTTAACATATGAACATAGACAGCAATTTACAATTGTTTAATTTTGTTGGTGTACTATATCTAATCAGTAATTAGAAGGGAATCGAGTTTTCTGATGAAATATCAAGAGATTCCCATTAGAAGAAATAGGTAAATTTCTGACTAATAGGAGATGGTAGATAAATTCCACCAATCTCTCCCTCATTATGATGCCTCAAAACAAGATTGTGAGGACAGTTAAGTAAAAAAGAGAATAGGCTCCCCTATTCTTTATCAAGGCCTCTGAGTTAACATCAGCATCTTAAAAAACTGTTGTTAATTTAAAAAAAATAAAAATAAAAAGATGTTAGTGGATTAGAATTTCCCAATTACTATGTAACTTGAATCGAACTGCTACTTAATTGAAGTCCCAAAATACACTCAAAAATGAATTCATATGACCACTATACATAGCAAAGAACATCTTTCTGACCAACATTTCCAAATAAAAAAATCACTATAGAATCAATGACTCCTTGTATTTTAAAGCTTGGAGGGATTTCAGAGATTATCAAGGTCAATCCTGTCATTTTACAGTTGAAAAAGCAGATGGCAAGGGGTTAAGTGACTTGCCTAAGAGTCGGGGTTAAGAGTATATAGAAGAGTTAGAAAAATAATCACAAACTTTTACCCAATAACACTACTGTTAATATATACCCTAAGGGTGTCATTAAAAAGAGCTATCTGTGTGAAAACACTTAGAGCTGCATTAGCTGTAACAGCAAAAACAAACAAACAAACAACTGGAAAAAATCTCGGCATCCCAAAGCAAGGGTCTGACCAGGCTGAAAAAAATCCCTATTCTCTCCTTGTGGCCCAGGAGGTACCTCAGATCTGCCTCCTCCTACCTGTGGGGAACCCAGGCTTGATCTACAAGGATGGGCAGTCACTTAAATGCACATAAAGCTCACTCAACCAGTCAATCCAAAAGCTCTTTGCATGTATACCTCCTCTGCGTAATCAAGGTGGGCAAAGAACTAAACTGGGTTGTTTGCCTAAGGCTATGGAAAGGAAAATGAGAGATAAATAGTGATTTCTCCTTAATATATGAATAGCTGTTTCTTTCCTTCCCTTCAATGAACTATAGGAACTAGTACAGCAAAGACTCTCAAGGACCAAGAGTCCAGAGCGTCTTCCCTGGGAATCCAGGGACCCAGGGTCAGGGCCTGGACTCAGTGTAACTGGATACCCCTGGTACAATTTGTATGACCTGAAACTTGAAAGGAAAGGAAATCATCTATACCAACTCTACCTTTCCGTGCCTGGGAAAAGCATCTCTCTCCTCTTCCTTTCCCTCTCTCTCTGTCTTCTCTCCAATCACATCTCTTTTTTAGGACAAGCGTTCCTATTCCTTTAAGGTTTACAAGTATTTTCAACACAGCACACAGTTTACATCCTAATGTCTTTCTTAAAGTTCCTTTACTCTATGAAACAATTTTCAGATTGCAACTGGGACAGTTGAGAACTATTAGGGGACCTCAATTCCAATTAACTTTGCCACTGGCTGCTGATTAAGTATGGATGAGTCACTGTTTTCTAGTAAATGGAAACAGAATCTAAAGATTAATGAAGTGTGTCTAGGCGTGAGGGCAGACAAGGACCCTGGTGCAAGAATAGTGTGCTATGTTCGCCCCTCACCCTCCTTCCCCTCCCTCTATCCCGAATTTTGTATTAAAAATTTGGGGAAAGAAGTACTTTGAATAAGTCTGAAGCATCTGCAAAGAGTTCAGGGATCCCTTCTCCACCCAAGTCCTCATCTGATACACTAGCTCTAGGGTGTGAAGGTGACCCTGGCTGGAAAGAATGGGCCCAGACTCTCGCCTGGCCTTTGAAGACCAGCCTAGCTAAGTTTGGAGAGCCTCATCACTGGATTGGCTGCAAGGTGATAAATTTTTTTGGCCACAGCCACTCCAAAAGACCACCTTGTAAGGCATGAAGAGGCTGCAAGGTCTGTCCATGGGGAAAGTACCCACAGCAGTGAAATTAGACTCTTGGAGTATTGATGTCCTCTGATTCTTGGAAAAAATGAAAGGCATACATGCCAACCGTTCCTCCACAGGGCTCACTGATGATCCAATGAAAAGTATTTCACTTTAAAGCTACTAACCCTAAGCGGCAGCACGGTGTTATATTAATGCAAGCATTCCTGACCCAGAGTACCTATGACACCAGGGGTTAAGGAAAACTTCTCAAGTGATATAAAGAATATTTACGAAATAAGTATAGATATCTAATGTAGTTAATTAATCTCTTAATTTTATTTCTTATATACTTGGTAAATTCTAGAATTTTTTTTTCTGTCCTTTCATAATAAACAGGGGAATAAAGACAGCTTTATTGAAAAGTTCAGGACTATTAAGGATTGAAAACAGTTGGCTAAAATTGGGGGCCTACTGTCTACATTCTACCTCTGTTCCTGATTAGTCGTGTAACATCTGTCAATTGAGTAGGATAATTTAAATAATTTCTCAGATCCCTCTTACCAATCCTAAAGCCTAGGTGTTTTTCACCCTCCATTTTTCAAATATTCTCAAAAAAGTTGGGATGGGACTTAAGAAGAATATGGTGCCTTAAGAAGAGATTTCCAAAACCCTTGAAGGAAAAGAACAATCCTGCCAGTTCAAGACCTTCACTTCAGGTGACTATCATCGAGCTAACAAGACATTTTCACATGAACATGAAAGGATGGAATGGGTAGAGAGGCCTTTTGAGTAACTCACACAATTTTGAGGCTACAAAAATCCTCATTAGACAGTAGTGCCTTGACCTGGGATTTCAAGCCAAGGACACTCCCTACAAATACAGGAGAGCGCTTTTCTGTAATTAGTCTCATAAGAGTTATCCTGAACAACAAGAAATTAAGTGACTTAGCCAGGATCACATAGTTTAATATGTGGTAGAGAGGAAACTAGAACCCAGCTCAGACTCAGAGGCTAGTTTTCTATAATGCTGCAGCTGAGCCCACACAAAAAGCTTTGTTCAAAGAACTGACACTGTCCATTAGTTTTTGCATTTGGGTGTGGACGGGTCCAAGATCTAGTCTCAGAACTAGATCCATCAGTATGGGAACATTCCTTCCACCTAGAAAATGCAGCAACTCATCAATAACCTTAAAAACCTAAGCCACTACCATGGGCACTCAGGGGTTAAAGGATTCGTCCATAGTCACATAACCTGATAGTTTCAGGAGCTAGACTGAAACCGGGTCTTCTCAACTCCAACATGAGCCCCCTATCCACTATACAATGAGATCTGCTGCTTTTTTAATAACAAAGCTAAATTTCAAAATGATTCTAATCCTGAGATAAGAAATGCTCCGGCATGCTAGTTTTTCTTTGTTTCATAATTAGAAAAATCTCTAAAGTTTTAGAGCTATTATTTTGTATAGAAAGAATTTAGATAGGAAAACCAACATAATAAGTGACATTTATTCAAAACTCAGTAATAATGAAAGCTTTTAAGCTTTACATCGACTGTCTAATTGTTTATTGATGCATTAAATACCTCATAAAACGGCAAATTTTAAAAGGGGGAACAAAATACATTCTAGTAATTAGAGTTATTCCTTTTTCTTTCTGGTTTCCTTTAACCTTTAAATCCCATATTGGCTAAGTGTTCAGCTCAATGGCAACTATGAAAGTCCTTTTAATATAAAATACATACTTACCGATTTCAAATTTTGTGCCAGAAACATTTGCTGTAATACAGCCATTCTTCTTCTTCTTTCTGACCTTCCTTTTAATTTTGCTTTCATAAGACAATTCTGTGTCCAGACCTAGGTGAGAGGGCCCTTGAATGTCTATGAAAGAAAAATAACAGCTCAACTCATTAAAACAGACCAGTTCACAGGATTCCAAAGGTATTCCTCAATTTTTCCCTCTGACTTGAAGTTTTGAGGGTGATTCACCACAAGGTACTGAAATAGTGGGCTTCAATTAGGATACTTACCTCCTTCGTGAGGCAAGGATGGCATTATACCTCAGATGATTGAGAAGCAGAGTGTGAATGCTGTCCCAAGCTCTTAAAACAGTATGTTCTGCATCAGCCCAATTTAGATATGGCCTAAAATCACCAAAAGCTCTTATCATACCATCTCAGTGGAAAAATTTTTTGATTCCAGAAAGTTTAAATAATGGAATAGGGAGATACCTATAAGGAAAAAGAAGATATTTCTAATTTCAGAAATTACAAAACATATTTTGAAACAAATACAAGTCCTACATAAAATTCTTCAACAATGCCAAGAATTCTATTTTAGCCAGAATTTGGTTCTCTGGTCCCTTGTTATGGAAGAACAATATGAAGCCGAGCTCCCAGGCCCTGCACTAGCTGTCCCAATTCTTTGTTCCTTACCCACTCCCAGCCGAAAAGCTGGCTCCAGATGGAGTGATGCACCTCTGTCCACTGACTACCTCCCTCTTCCTTTTACCTTTCACAAAAGCCACCCACTTTCCGGGAATAGAATTACTGATGCTCCCTGCCAAAGCCTTCTACCTTTCATTCTTTCCAGATCCTAGCAGAGGATTATGTACACAAGGAGTAGTCAACTAAGTGCTAGAGGCTGACCATTGACTGACCATGAAGAACCTCTTAAATCTCACCTCATCTAGTCCATCAGCCCATAATGAATAGTAAATGGCTGCTGGCCACTTCTAACTACTTCCTTTTTTTTTTTTTAAATTTAATAGCCTTTTATTTACAGGATATATACATGGGTAACTTTACAGCATTAACAATTGCCAAACCTCTTGTTCCAATTTTTCACCTCTTACCCCCCCACCCTCTCCCCTAGATGGCAGGATTACCAGTAGATGTTAAATATATTAAAATATAAATTAGATACACAATAAGTATACATGACCAAAACGTTATTTTGCTGTACAAAAAGAATCACACTCTGAAATATTGTACAATTAGCTTGTGAAGGAAATCAAAAATGCAGGTGTGCATAAATATAGGGATTGGGAATTCAATGTAATGGTTTTTAGTCATCTCCCAGAGTTCTTTTTCTGGGCATAGCTAGTTCAGTTCATTACTGCTCCATTAGAAATGATTTGGTTGATCTCGTTGCTGAGGATGGCCTGGTCCATCAGAACTGGTCATCATATAGTATTGTTGTTGAAGTATATAATGATCTCCTGGTCCTGCTCATTTCACTCAGCATCAGTTCGTGTAAGTCTCTCCAGGCCTTTCTGAAATCATCCTGTTGGTCATTTCTTACAGAACAGTAATATTCCATAATATTCATATACCACAATTTATTCAGCCATTTTCCAACTGATGGACATCCATTCAGTTTCCAGTTTTTAGCCACTACAAAAAGGGCTGCCACAAACGTTCGTGCACATACAGGTCCCTTTCCCTTCTTTATAATCTCTTTGGGATATAATCCCTTCTAACTACTTCCTAAATCACTCCAATCTCACCTCTCTATGTTGTACTTTGGAGAAGGATGAGGAGAGAAGACAGGTGGAAAAAAGGGAGGGACACCAGTCTTAATCTGAACTTATAAGAGGACATGGACAATAAGATTTGCAGAATGGCTGAGTATAGTAGAATTAAGCTCTTTTTCACCTATGGGAGTGAATACTCAGAAGAATTCAGATAGATACATTTGGACAAATCCTTTCCCCCCCTCTAGGTCTCAATTTCCACAACTGTAAAATGGTTTGGGACCTCCTCTGTCCCTTAGTTTAGAGCTGTGATTCAATGATGCATTTCAGTATTTGAGGTAATTCCCAATGTGGAAACTCCTTTGACTTATGCAGATGGACTGTCCTGGAGAGTTCCCTATCTCTCAAGTATTGAACTTGTGCTTATTTTTTCATGAGTTTTTAAGTAACATATATGGATGAGGAAGCTCCCTCTCCCCAAAGTAGATCAGCACCTTTTCTGGACCTTAGAATCTCCTGGCAACTCAGAGTTGCCGAGAGGATAGGCAATTGGCTTGACCACATAGCCAGAATGTTAGTGGTAGGATTTGAACCCTGGTCTTCAGACTTTGAGGCCAACTGTTTACTATACCACACTGATTAATGCCATATAACTAAAAACAATTTAAAATATTCTCCTTCTCCTCAGATTTTCCACAATACTTTTTAATCTGAATCCAGTCTTTGGTCCTATCATACATACACTACCTTATATTTTATTTACTTCAATTTATATTGTAGCTCCCTCTTCCCCACAGTCCCTCAAGTAGAATGAAAGCTTCTTGAAGGCTGAGGCTATGCTGTTTTACATCTTTATATGATGGATGCCTAGTACCATGTCTCACCCACATCAAGGACTTATTAAATGTTTCATCTAAATGTAACCCAAAAGACATATGGTGGCAACAGGGAGGCTAAAGAATGTTTTACAAACAGCAACATGCACATAAGAAGTGATACAGAACATATTTAAGGCTCTCTATAACTAGAAAGATCCACTGGGAGAATAAATGATGACAAGTATATAGCCCAAGTGTACACAAGACACTCAAAAAATAGGAGACATGCTTCCAGCTGATCTTCTCAAGAAGATACAGAAAAAACATGGACAAAAATAAAAGCCTCCTGAGATAAGAGATTGGGAAGGGGCTGCTAGGTACTAAGAAGGAAGACCATCCACACGCAGAAAGGAAGTCAGGAATCCAAAGAATCGCTGACAAGTTGGGTCACATACAGGGGAAGGTGATGGGTATGGTAAAGGGCCTTGAAACTATGTCATAAGAGGATCAGTTGAAGGAACCAGAGACTTTCAGGGTGATTTGATATCGGTCTTCAAATATTTGAAGGACTGTCATGTGAAAGACAAATTTGATTTATTATCCTTGGCTCCAGAGAGGCGAACTAAAACCAACAGGTGGAAATCACACGAAGGTGGCTTTTGGCTCAGTCTAAGGAAGATATTCCTATAACAGTTGGTCTCTTTCAAAAATGGAATCAAGTCTCATAAGGTAGTAAGCTCTTTGTCACTGGAAAAGTTTAAGCAGAAGCTAGATGACCACTTGCTGAGGATACTATTAACAGTTCAGCTATCACACAGGGAGCTTGTAACAAAATGACCTTCAACTTGCCTCCCACCTCTGTGATTACATGTGTCTACTTTCAGTATATATTTGCTTTTATTTGCATTTACTACTGTATTTTTCTTACTTCTCTCTCTTTATTAAAAGTATCCTAAGATAGTTCCTAAAGACAGTATTTTGAAGTAGGAAGGACTCCTTAAATGTTGAAATCAAATCGCTGAATCTAATTAAAGGCTTTTACTGCATTCAAAAAATGACAAATCACACCCAGTCGACAATGCTGTATACTTAATGCTGACTGGATCAATATTTGTTGTTCATAGAATAAGATGTACAGCTGGAAGAGAACCTGGAGATCATCTGCTCCAATTCTCTCATTTTTAAGATGAGAAAACTGGGGTCCAGAGTTCATGTGCAACTTGTTCAAGGTCATACAACCAACAAATTGCAAAGCTGGAATGGTAATGCTAATGAAAACACAGCTCACTAAAATGTAACCTAACATCTCCAGCACTTTATCCCTGATGAGATTCATTATTGAAGGCACTTAAGAGCTCCATTTGTTTTTGAGTGGGATTGTATGAGGACACAGTTTTTTTTGTTTTTTTTGGGTTTTTTTGCTCTCCAGAAAACTTTAAGATCCAATTGCCAAAATATACTGAAATAAGTTCTTATGAAAATTCATAATTCTGAAATCGATTAAAACATATGTTTGGCACTACCTTCAAACTACACTATGTTATTCTGAGGAAAAACAAATAAAAACCATTTCCTACCCTTAAGGAGCTTGCCATCATGTAACAAAGCATATTGTAGAAATACATGAGCTTAGACTCGCCCTCCACGCAATGCAAACACATAAATCTAATCTGAGACAACCCAGTTCATAAAGTGCCCTTCTCCAATCCCATCCATCCCAATCATAGAGCTTTATAATTTCTCAGACATCCTAATAAATCAGTGGCACAGATAATCAAACAGGCAAAATTGGGGCAACCCAATTAGACTGTGCTTAGGAAAGGGTTTTGAGGACTTCATTAGAAATATGGGTGAGTCTAATGTCCTAAACATCACAACATTTCAAATCAAAGGTTGCTATGCTGGGGTCACTTCATTCTGGAAGTAGACTGATTTTTTTTTTTTTTTAAGCATCAGTCTAAAGAATGAGTTTCCTTTAGCCAGCTTGCTAGCTCCCCCAAGGGAGGTAACTGTTTTAATGTGAAAGTATTCCTAGTCTACCAGCTCTGGCCAGGCAGCAGTAAACAAAAGTATTGTTTACTGCAACAAAGTACTTAATTCAGTAAAAGTAGGTGACAATGTCCATAAGTATTTGAAAGAAGTATTTGCTTATGTAATCCACAAGAAGAATCTTTATAATAACTCCAATTTACCAGACATTTAAGGTTGCTGTTTCAAGAGATGGCAAAAACAATAAGAAAAAGGCTCTATTTTGTATCAAAATAAAAGAGAGAAGGAGGTAGGAGAAAGAGGAGGAGGAGAGAAGGAGAGTTATGGCTTAACACCCAGACAGGAATTCTGCTTCTAATTCTGATGTCATTTCAAAGCTTTCACATTTCTCTGATTCACCGAATATTGACATTCTAATGACTGCATTGTACATTTCCACATAAAACTGCACAGGTTTTCAAAAACTGCAAACATCTACTGTTGTATCTGATTTCTTTTCACTGAGTTCTAGCAAGCAAGACATTTGAGATGACAAAACCACCCAGTTTTCCAACAGAAGTAAAGAGGTTTCGGTCCCTTCTGTAACACGGCAGCAGACCATGACGGTGCTCCAGAATCCTAGCGCCCTTCACTGCAACAAGCTGCTTTTTGCAATGTTCACTTTCTAAAACAAAGTTACATTTCTCCCTTCATCAGAAAATAGGTTAGGCAGGTATCTAGAAAATAAGGATAGCCTCTAAAGAGCTCTTACACATTGTCCAGTTAGGCAAACTCTTGACTTTTTTGAAAAAAAAAATTATATCTTATTTTAGTATTTCGAGTCAAGGTGAAAAATGGGAGGGATAGAGATATGTATGAGTGTGTGTTTGTGTACACACTTTTTCCCCCCAAAGGAAAAAATGTATTTAAAATCAAAGTTCATAATCTTTCAAAAGCTCTATCAAATCCCATCTTGATGCTGAAGAATGCAATTGCAAGGCACCAATAATAACTACAAGAAACCAAAAAGTTACCACATTTTCTGCCCACTTCAATTTTAAAGATTAGAAATCAGAAATTTAACTTGGAGAAGAAACTGCAATCTTTAAAGAATTCTTATTTTTAAAATTAAGAACATTTTATACCCTCAATATATACTTTACCTCTGCCTCAGTGATTTAGAGGAAACCCTAATTTCTTCAATTCTACTTGTGGGATGGCCTGCTTTAAGCTTGATAAGGTAGCTTAGGCAGAATAATTTCATTGCAGGAACATCACAGTGAGTCTTGCTGAATTTGGGGCAGTTTAACTGAGGAAGGAATGAAGGAATTGGGGGGTGGGGAGGAGATGAATTATCAAAGAGAGGACTGAAATCTAAGGGACCGTAAAGAAAGTCTACCTGAGTAAGGAAAATACATAGACTCTGTGAGGCATCTGGGCAGGGTGGAAGGCCATAGATACAGCATCCAAATTGTAGATTTCTTCAAGTCACCAGGAAAATATGCCAATAATTAACCAAAACAGGGAATGCTGAAAATCTGTAATAAACACACACACACACACACACACACACACACACACACACATACACTCTATGAATTTCTGCATGGTGGTATGACCTCTCTGGGTGGAGATCACTTATCATGTCCCCCTTTCATGCTTGTAATCTTTCTATCAAGGAGCAGCTTAAGAGATATGTCTTCATGAAGCAAAGCTTTCCTAGATCCTTCTTCAAAACCCCTCTATTCATGTTCTCTCTTTCCTCATATATCCCTATACATCCAAATCTGGTTTCTCCCCTTTGCCCCTTTCACTCTCTACCTTTACTATATTTGTGTGAAAGTCTGGTGTTATTATAATTTTACTATTATAATGCTTGTGGAAAACTTAATAGGAGATCAGCTTTACTAAGGCCTCACATGGGGACACAAGTTAGGGAGCCTAGGCAATAAATATCCCATTCTCTACATTCTACCAGACCCATTTCTTTACTTTAATGTGGGGTACCTCTTATTCTGAAGGTGAGATCCTTAGGGATTTCTTAGAAGTGATATAACTGTCAATATTCAGGCTAGGCCACTAATGGAATCATGTGTCTACTGGCAACCCAAGGCCTCTGGGGGAAATATCCAACATTAGAGAGCGGGGAGGGTAAATGCTGCCAGACTGTAACTCAACTAGGGATTTAGCCTTGGTAGCAGAGAGGAGCCCCTGTAGGGCATCTATCCCACCTGTTCACACAAAGAGGCAGCTGGAAGCCATATGTCTTGGCCCTTCATCTTTCTAATGTCCAACCATTATATTACAAACAGAATATCATGGTATAAAGGGACCTTTAAAGGTCATCTAGTCCTACTCCTATTTAAAACATAAAATCCTTCTACAGAGGAGTTGCAAATGCCTCAAAGATGTACAGTGGCAGAGAACCTATCTCATGTAAAACTAACAGGTTATTTGAGCATTCTTAAGTGAGCTAAAGCATGCATCCTGGTTCCCAGCCATATCACATATATGTATGCATGTATCTATATACACACACAGAGATCTAGCATTCTAGAGTCAGCTATCATACTTTACTCCCCTGCCCAGTCCTTTTTATTTTCTTTTGAAGTGGTTTCCAGAGCTCCACCATTTTGGCCATTCACTTTCAGACCCACTTTAGTATAATATCCCTGCTGAACTATGGTTCTCAGAATCTAACACAAGATTACATGTATCTAATCACAATACACAACTGTAAGACTATGGATTCATTCTGGATATTTGATTAAAACAATCTAAGACCTCATTTACACATTTAGCTGCCACATCAAACTAAGTTTGCAGTGCACTAAAACTCCTAGGTCATGAATTATCAAGCCACATTCCTACATTCTCATTCTGTGTGTGTGTGTGTGTGTGTGTGTGTGTGTGTGTGTGTGTGTGTGTTTTAATCAGTAGCAAGGAATGAAATTTTGTTCTATTATTCCTGCTTATTAAAAGATTTGATGTAGTAGAAAGAATAATGGACTTTGGGTCAAGAAATGTTGTTAGAATTGCAGCTTCTACCCTTAACTGCCTGTGGTGGGATCATGGACAAATCCCTGAGCCTCACTAAATTTCAGGAAAAAGAAGATGGATCAGATTTGTCTTCCCTATTTCACAAGGTTGTTTTGAGGAAAGCACTTTATAAATCTTAAAAGAGGCTCCCTCTATAAAGTTCCTGCCATCCACAATTTGATAAGCATTCCATTTATGTCCATTCAATTCAACACATACTAAGTGCTTGTTGATAACACTAATAGCCAGCACTTGTAATGTGCTTGAGGATTTGCATGCTTTTCTCTGGTTCCTTGCACCAACCTTGGGAGACAGGTGCTATTGTTATTCTTATTTCACACATGAGGAAACTGAGGCTGAGAGAAGTACAGAGAGATCTCCCCAGTGTCACAATGCTGAGACCAGATTTGAAGTCCTCTTTCCAATTCCAATCCAACACCCTAATCTGCTTTGGCACCTTAATGAAAGATACTGTCCCAAATGGCAAAGATATTTTTTAAATGAAAATAGCTCCTGCTTCCAAGAAACTTCCAATCTTTCAAGGGAAAATAAACAAGCAAATTTTAAAATGTAATTTCAAGAAAGAAAAAAGTGGTAGCAACTGAGGGGCCAAGACTGTCAGGAAAGACCACTGGATAAAAGCTTTTTAAAAGTTATGAGTAATGGGGAACACCCTGAGGCAAAGGCAAAGGCTAAAGACTGATGTCAAGTGGATGGAACAATTTTCAGTGAGATAGCTTTCATAGAACAAGTGCATGAAGAGAAGAGATGTAATCAAAGGATGTCTTCATCCAGATCAGTTGGAGCAATGTTGATCAAACAACACTAAGTGGGCATATTGTAGACTATAAGAATAATAGTAATAATAAGAATTGTGGGAAAGTGGACTCTACCACTAACTTTACCTGTGTAACTTGAAGCAAACTACCTATCCTTCGTGGAAGCATGGATTTCTTTTCTATCAAACAATAAGGTTGGACTAGACAATCACGAGGATGTTTCTCTTCCTAAAATTCTGTCTGATGTCAGTTGTCTTGTGCATCAAAATGTCCATGATTTTATCAGGGAGGATATTATTATCTCTACCAATCCCTCCAACCTCTAGTAGTCAAATCTTATTTTGAATTGGTGAGACCCAAATAATTCACTTCCTAGTAGCCAACTCTTTCAATCTAAGCTTCTCTTAGAATTTAAAAAGATTGTTTTATAAATTGTTAGGAGTAACTAAAGATTTCTGAGCAAGGTAGTGGCAAAATGAAAGCAGGGTTTTAGTAAGATCAATCTGGCCAGATTTAAGTGAAAACAGACTGGACAAAGACGAGACCAGATAAATCAGTGAGGAGGCTAGTTCTAATTCCCAGATGGTTAAGTAACATAGTGACAACAGTGAAAATGGAAAGGACTGGATAAAGAAGACATTAAGAAGATACTTTAATAAAGGAAGTTTTTTGAGGCTTACTAGGTACTGGTGGAGATAGATTCATAAACCAAGTTCCCTACCCTCAGGGAGCTCACAGTCTAATAAAAAGAAGGCCATCATATACTCTAATGACTACAACACAAAATGACTATGTGACTGATGAGACATGGGATCAAGGGAGAAGTCTATTCAGATGAATAACACTACTTTAGTTACCTCCCAAAGGCTTTCTCTAAAAACAAAATTGCCCTTTTTTCTCTAGTCTCTGCCAAGCAACCCACAATAGATTTCAAAACACACAGCTGCATAGATCTTGAACAGCTGACATCATCCAGAACAATTGAGATAACAATAACACACTGGCACCACTCATTGTGTGTTCAAATAAAATGGATTATTAGAAGAGGTTGCTTATAAATACAATGACTTTTGTCTCAATTTCTCTGGCCTCTGCAATTCCCAAAGTCTTGATACTCAGTATACTGTTCCAGTGCTTGTGTGTACCTAACATTCACTTCTAAATTCCTGCTAGTGGCCAATGACGGAATTACCTAATGGTAACAAGATCATTAATTTTGGCAAAGAAAATAAGGGGTTAATAGGTCTGACCACTAGGTCTCACAAAATAGTTATTTTTCAAAGCACTGTGAATTGCCTAGCTTTTGTTAAAGGCTTATATTCATAATGCAGCCCAAAAAGCAATTGCATTATAGTCCATGTAGAGCCTTGTTTTTCATTATCACCTAGCAAGAAAACATGTTCATGTTGGAACTAATAAATATTAGGTGATGGAGAATGGTGAAAGATGATCTGCTTGGGGCAGATGGTCTAATTGTAAAGGACAACGGAGAGAAAGCAGAACTACGCAAATGTGTTTTGGTGGTAGGTTTTTTTTATCCTATCTTCTTCTGTCAAAAAGGATTATAATATAATAGATTCAGAGTTTGAATAGACCTTAAAGGTCACCTAGTCCAATCCCCTCACTTTACAAAGGAAGCAACTGAGGCCCAGAAAGAAAAAAATAACTGCCAGTGACAGTGAATATTGGAACCAGGCTCTGAACCTTATCTTATCCAATTTCTGAAGAAGCCTTCTTTCCACCATTATCAAAAATAATCTTCACACTGAGTAGAATAGAACCAATATAATAAGAGGGGATTGAAATCAAAGATCAGTTTAGAAATATTAAGAGATAAAGCATCTAAATGAGTTCGCTATTATTAGATGAAATACAAGCTAGGAAGGCAACAAGAACTTTACAGGTATGGTTCCTGAATCACTGTCAATCTTCATGGACCTATAGAAAACAAGAAAGCTAACAAATCTGAACATTGGCAAATGTTCTGTTTAGTTTTTGCTTTGTTTTGTTTTTAAGGAAAAGGAAGACTCCACAAACTAAAACACCAAGAGTTCTATTCTACCAAAGAATTCAAAAAAGTTCCGTAACAGCTTAGAAAGGGACAGAGGAATCACAGGACTGAGAGATAAAAAGCCTTTAAGGATTATTTAGCCTTCTCTCCTCATTTTACAGATGGAGAAACTGAATCTCAGAGAAATAGATAAAGCTAGACTACAAACTCAGGTCTTCTGACCACAAATCAAATGCTCTTTATACTACATCATGCTGTCTTTAGGAATCAACAATTCAACCAAGAAAGCAAAACTGAATCACCACAGCTCACTTTCTGACAGTTGCAGTGAGTATAAGATATTTGACAAAATCTCTCCCAGTACCCATGGATAATGTGGAAACCTGTTAGCTGTAGATGAATAATGCTAAGTGAATTCTAAGCAAGTTCAACAACATTACCCAACAAGTATTGATTTGCCAATCAATATTACCCTGCTACAGGGTTCTGTCCATGATCCCAATTTTTAATCAATGTCTTGGATGAAAACAGAACTCTTATTAATTCTATAGATGACATGAAGCCGACATCTAATAAATATACTAGAAGACAAAAATCAGGATGTAAAGGGATCATGACAAGCTGGAACCCTAAGTCAAATCTACTGAATGCATTTATGCCTCTTTAATTTCAAATTCTAAACAGGTTTAAAGGAATTCCCAAGTACAAGATGAGGGAAAACATAAGGAAACAGCAGTTCACTGAGGAGCAGGGACAGGGGGGACTGTCTTGGTGATTTCAATTTATATTAAGTTCAATAAATCAATAGAGTAACCCATCAGTCAAAAACAAGTTTAATTGCTAGGCTATAATTAATAGACATACAGTTTCCAGAAAATGAATAGTAATATACACTTCTATAGTCTTCATTGGTCACACTATCTGTAAAGTACTGTGTCTATTCCTGGAGATAACATAGTGAGAGGCCACCAATAAGCTGAAGCAAATCCAGAAAGTACCCCAAATGGTGAGAGCCCTTGAAATTATGTCATATAAAGAAGCAGCAGAAGAAGGCAAGGATGCTTGATGAGAAAATTTGTAGAGAACAACACCTCTATCTGAATATCTGACAAGCCAACATGTCCATGAGAAACAAAAATGTATTAATTTTTTGAGCTCCAAAGAGCACAAGTAGATAAAAGATAAGGAAGATGTGATTTCACCTCAACAAAAGGAAGAATTGCAAATGGTCAGATTTGTACAAAAATGGGATGGATTGCTTCAAAAGATACTATATGCCCTGGCTGAATAACATAAACTGAACATTTATTCAAGGTCAACTGTGTATACAGCAACAGTCAATAGGCATTGAGGAAAAACCACAAGAAACAGAGTCCACAAGGTTTCTGAATTTCAACACATTACCCAATAGGTTTGTCACACATAGAAGCTGTACCTTAAAGAAAACTCGGGATTTTAAGTGAGGAAGGAAGTGATGAGAAGGCATGAGATGAAAGACAGATCAGAGAGCAGGAATTGGCAAGTGACTAGTTTAGCTGGGACACAGTGTGTGTGAAGGGGAATAATGTGAAATAAAACTAGAAAGGGAGGGTTGCAGCCAACTTGTAAGAGTTCAAATCCCCAAATGAAGAGTTTTGTATTTTGTGCTACATTCTTTAATCACTGATATCAGGAGATGTATTACAGAACATTATTTCAATTGCAACATTCAGTATGGATTGGAAAAGGAATAATTTAGAAAAGAGAAACCAATTAGAAGACTATTTTAGGGGCAGCTAGATGGCACAATGGATAGAGTATCAGCCCTTAAGTAAGGAGGACCGAGTTTAAATCCAGTCTTAGACATTTGATACTTCCTAGTTGTGTGACCCTGGGCAAGTCACTTAACCCCAAATGCTTCAAGTTAAAAAAAAAAAAAACAGAAGACTATTTTAATAACCAGGTAACTAAGTAGTGATGAAGGCTTGAAATGAAAAGAGAGAAGAGGACACATGAAAAATGTTGAGGAGGCAGAACTGAAAAAACTTAGTTAACTAAATGGATATGGGGGAAGGAAATAGTGAAGAAAAGTCAACTTCTTGGATAAGGGCTTGAACAAGTCAACTTCTCAGGTTGTTTCCAACTCACAGATTATGTTGTCACCACCTTAATCTGCAAGAGATAAAAATGTGAACTGTTATCTTTAACCAGATTCTCCAAAAGTTCTTCCACCAGCACTTTCCACCCTTAAAACAGCTACACAGTTATCAACTACATAATCTTCCACAGGTTATCAAAAATATTTAATGGTCTACCTTCAAAACAGCCAATCCATGTAGAGGAATGAGTTTGTAGACAGACAATGTGGTGTAACAAATTTAAGAATTGAAATTGTATTTCATAGATCTGTGTCATAGAATCAATACTTTAATTTTTCCTCCCTTCAGTTTCCTTATCTTTGTAACAATGATCAAAAGTAATAATGTATTATATATAAAGCACTTTAAAAACTTCAAAGTTCTAAAAAATTGATTTTCCTAATTTAAGAGTTAAGAATATGAATCTGTCAATCAATTTAACAAATATTCACTAAGCAATCATTGTACAAGGCACCACTCAAGGTACTAGAGAAACCAAGACAAAACTACCATATTGTTTCTGACCTGAATGAGCTTTCATTTTACTGGAAAGGAAGTAAGGGTAGACAAGATATTGGTATGTGCAAAGGTAAGTATACCACCAAGGCTATGATGAGGGCAAAGAAGAAATCCAGAAAAAAATGCTTTAGAAAAATTGTACAGTATCAAAATATCTAAGCTTAGAGCTCGAAAGGGCCTTAGAAACCAATTAAATGCTATTTAATGAACTTCTTGGGACCCCATTTTCCTCATCTATAAAATGAAGGACTTGGCTCTGAATCCAAGTCCTCCAAATCTAATGCTCTTTCCATTGTACCATATTGTTATGAAGATTCAATAGGAAATGTATATCAAGTACCTTGTAATCTGTAAAGCATCATATAAATGTCAACTAATATTGATATTATTAGGACAGGAAAGAGAATTCAACACAAATGAAACTCTCATTGATTTCCCTTGCCATGCCTCTTCCTTAGCACCCACTCCCCATGTATCCAACAATAACAAACAGCAGAGTTCCAGAGAGCATTTTTTCCCTAAAATACATAATTCATTAGGTTGGTGACCAAACTTACCCATCAGTGCTAATTCAAACCACTGGAGCATCATTATTCCAATGCAAAACACTACTTCAGTTTTCCCTGAAAGAGTTCATTTAACAACTAAAACGCCAACCAACTAGTAGAATCATATATAGTTTGGTGGATGTGGTTTTTAAGGCAATTTTAAAATGTATGTGTATCCAATACCTTGGAGGTAGCGCAGGAGAAAAATACATTTCATAAGAGGAAAAGGAGATGTCATTGTCTTGGCTTTCTTTGGTATTTCAGAATACGTCCATTTCAATGGAACCATGACCTCACTGATGCAGTGAAGACTGAAGCTCATTGCTGCTTTTTGCCTGATGCAATTCTTGTCCATCCTCTTTCTCTAATTCTACTCATGGAGGATGGACCCAATGCACTGGAAGCCCTTCTCCAAGTCCTCAGGGATGATGGACCCACTACACTGAAAGTCCTCTCAATCTTTAAATACTTTTCAGAAAAAGATGACACACTGGAGCTGATCCTTTGCTCCTATTGCAGCCATAATTAGTTCATCTTCTTTCCCTGCAGCATTTCTTTAACACCATCTTCCATGTTCATAAGATCACAGTTCTACAAGGGATCTCCTTTTGAGGGTTATCCTTTTGAACACTCTCATCCTTTCAGATAAAGAAACTGAGACCCAAGAAAGTTAAATGGCTTGCCTAACATCACCTAGGCAGTGACAGAAGTAGGATTTGGACCCAAATCTATACTACCACAGCTCATTTAGCCCCACTTCCAATCATTCACCTTTTCACTGACCTTTGGGTTATATGAAGTTTTGATTTTCTAAGGGTTTCAAAATAAGAAAATAGTAATTCTGTAAACTGCTAAGGTTAAAGAAGTTAGTCACAAGAAAATATGATTAACCAGCCCAGCTTAAAGGCCATTAAATTAAAACATGGCTCAGGGATCAGCATTCACACTGGAAGAGGCATAAAAAAAAAGAAAAGGAAAAAGTCCGTGGGTCCAGCTGTCATACTACACACTCATATTCATTGACTGAAACCTATGGACATCAAAGGAAGGCCATGAGGAGGAATGAATGATCTTTTTGCTGTGTTTGTCCAAGTCATTATAACTCATTAACTCAGGTGGAAGGAGAGACTTCACAAGGTCAGCTCTGTAAAGAATTACTGAAACCTTTTATTGTCTAAGAGCTAGATCTATTGTCCAAAGGAAATCCACTCTTAGTGCCAAAGCTGACCTAATTTCTTACACACTGAGTTCATTACATAAGAATACTATGCATAGAATCATAAAATTATTTCATATTTTTAAATCACTGTTTCATTTTTCATATATTCACAAAATGTTAAGACTGGAAGGGCCTTTAATTGTAATCAGGTATGGTACTATTGGTAAAGAGTGAGTGACAGTTCAGCTGGGGGTGGAAAGAGCACTGCATTTACACTTCTACATACTTCTTGTTTCCCCCACACAAAATGTAAGCTCCATGAAGGCAAGAATGATTTGCTTTCTGTCTCTGAATCTCCAGAACATGTCACATTGCCTGACACTTAACCAAGGCAATGGCTGATTCAGTTTTACCATTTACTGCCTACATAACCTTGGGCAAGCCAGCACCCTTCTCTGTACCTCAGTTTCCTCATAGAGTCTTAGCCTAGGAAACTTTTCCTCTGTGGTTTCTTCTAGCTCCAGAATGCTTGGTGACCACAAATGGAAGCAAGTTGCTCAAGGTCATAAAAATTGCTATTGGCAAACTCAGACCAAGTCTCTTAACCCCATTTTCCTCACACTTTTAAAAAAAATTCTTGTTCCTCTTCCATACCATGTCTTTAGCATGAAACAAAGCTTTGCAGTTCAAAGAAATGTTCCTCCTATAGAAATGCATATAGAACTGTTCGTTTTCTCATGGAATTTTAGTTCTGGTCAGTCACTTTACCTGTCACCTGTAAATCGAAGAGGTTGAATTCAATGGCCTCTAAGGATTTAGACTGCAAAATCTAAATCTACAATTCTATGATAGGACATGAGATTGATCTAATGTGGTTTTTCCTTTTGTTATAGGCATAAAAAAGTCACCTTTTTGAGACTTGAATTAAATCTTCTCTTTCTTCACTCCAATTTAATCATGGAATTAAAAAGGGCAGAGAATGAACTCTTAAATAGGGAGATTTCTAAGTATACCCTAAAATGAAACAAAACTTTAAAAGGCATCCTCACCCTCTCACCTCCATCTATATATCTCCATACATTATGTTTTCTGAACTTTATATTGTTACAGATGTGAAATATCCATATCCATTTATACAAAGATTTTTTTTATTAGACTCCACCATGTCTCCTATTTTAAATGCAACATTTATTAAGTAACCACTTTAAACTCATCACTGTATTAGATAATATGGTTGGAACGAATATTTTAATTCTAGATCTTATTTTAAGTCTAGCTGGGGCATATACAACATAAGTACATGAAAGTATAGCCTATATTAGCAAAGCACTAGTTAAGGGAACCCAAGTACTCTGAGCTCCCCTCCTCTGAGCTCCTCTTAATATCTTCTGTCTTTACCACTCATTTGATAATTCACCAAACAATATTCTATGACACATCTCGTATTATTCTAGGAAACATTTTTCTTTTGCATTGTGTTATTATTTATGAGCTTTACGATTATCAGCACCTTCTGCCCTCTTTTCTTCACTCTAAAGAGGGAATGAGGGAAGACACGGCACATAGTGTCCTGTGGAAAATCCTTCTTTTATGCAAAGATGAAGTGTTGCAAATCCTCTGATCCAGGGATAAGAGTGTTACTCATTGTACCAAGTCCTAGAATTCTATAGAGCCTATGAAATAAGACCCACAGAGTTTAGTTTCACAACCTATATAGAAAAACTCAAATGGATAAAAAAAGCCTATTATACCAACTATGATAACATAGTTGGAAGGATGCTCCACTAAGGTGAGATCTCAGTATATGAGCTGAGCCCAATTTGAAGAGAAGGAAGAGAATAGAGGAAACAGTATATGGAAAATTAAACAGGTTCTACAAGGATCCCAAGCTACAACTTGACACAAAAAGCCATTTTTGTAACACAAATATTCTTCAGATGATGCAATATGGCTAAAAATAATGGACCAGCACAATTTACAAGGGTCAAAATTAAGAGAAACTTGAAAAGACACAGAAAGATTCATGGCAGATTTAAGTGGACCACAGTGTACCAACAATGACAACTAAGCAAAAGAGGCATTATCTAGGAGATCAATCATCAGAAAAGGAACTGGGAAAAACATACAGTAAAAGTAAATGAATTGCACATTTCAATTGTTTATCCAATCCAACAATCCAAATGCTATATAGTTATTATGGTGGCCCCATAATGTTAGAGGATGAAAGAATGGAGCTCATATATAGTAAATGCCCCCACCAGAGAGAATGCGGTCAAAACTGTTCAAGAAGCTGGTAGAATGATAAAATACGGAAGCATTACATTCTATACCACTGTGGAGAAATCACAACAATGAGACCATGGATCCTCTGAAGGAAGTTATTTAGTTATAATCAATATTTAGAGGTGCCATAACATATTTAAAATAGCAGTAGACTTAAGAGGCATGAGAAATAGATTTGAATTCTGGCTCTGTTATTCACTGACTGTGGAAACATTAATATATAATCTAATTTTTCTGTGCAACATTATTTTCATTTTACAGAGGAAAACTAATACCATTTACCTTCATTTAGCTGTAAAGAAAGCACTTCGTCTATCTTGTCATTAATATTTTTTAAAGTTTTCTCATGCATGCTTTATCTCCTCAACTGTTTTGTAAGTTCCTAAAGTCAAGCAGTTATGCATATACTTTCTTAAATCCACCACAGCAGTTAACCCTAGGCTTTGTCATTCAACAAATATCCTGTAGAATTTTTAAAGGTGGAAGGCACTTCATCTAATGTAGCCACTATTTCCCAATATGCAAGTCCCCTAACTCAATGTCCCTATGAAAGCCCAACCTCTGCCCTTTTCATTTTCTTTATAGCTTTATTTATAAGAAGTTCTACTTCATTAACCAAAATCATCTTCTCTAAAACTTTTTTGGTTCTAGTCTCTAGAGTCTAAATACTCTAATTATGTCTCCATAGCTCTAATAGCTCTAATAATGTCTCCAAAAGGTTGAACTTTCAAATATTTTAGGACAACAACCACCCCCTCCAATTCTTCTCTTTTCTAGAGAGTTCCTTCATTTGATTGACATATGACTAGTTTCTAGCCATTCTTGACAGAGCCCCTCTTTATAAACTCCAATATATAAAAAATATCCCTCCTAAAATGTTGCACTGAATAGAACCTAGTTTTCCAGATGAGTCTGGGTAGCATATGGGGTGAAACTACCCCTAAACCTCATCTAAGCCATAATTAATGTAGTAATTGAATAATTCTATTGAATAAATTGGGTCTCCTATTCAAACCATTTTCTATGATTGTCCAGTCAACATAGCTGAGTTCTAGGTACAGCCTGTACCCGTGGCACTTTATTAAAGTATCTAGTTAACTAATTTTTCGATTCAGTGTTAAAATACGCACATAGGTGATGATGTTCTGTGGCAATTCACATCTCCCACTTATATACAATAGAAGCCCATCAAAAACTTATTATCGTGTGGGTACATTTACACTTCAGATTAAATCCTACCCAATGAAATATAACCACATACAATAAAACTAATAAAAATAGCTAGCTTGTTAAAAAAAAAAAAAGGTGTTAGTCCTATTCCACAATGCCAGAATTAAAAAGAGGGTTACACATTATTAAAATGACCTTCAAAACACCAAATCCAATGGCCTTTTCTCAGTATTCATAATCCTTACTCTTTCTGCAACATGATATTATGGCTCACCTGGCTTACTCTTCCAAATACACTGTATTCCCAAAACTTCTGTGACTATCTTCTATTTTCCCTCTGATTTCTCTAAAGCCTATCCCCTCTTCTTAGCTGCCTTCTATTCACCCAGACTCCAACTTTGGCTTTTCCTCTTTTTATCACAACTATAAATATCACTTCTATTATCTGTGACTCCAAAACTGTAACACTATCCCTGAATTATTCCTCAAATTCCCTGAAAAGTTTGTACAATTTTTTTTGTCAATGCCATGCCCAAAACCTTAAAGCCATCTCCATCACCTCTTGCTTTCCTTATTCCTCATATCCAATTCACAAGCAAAGTCCATTTGAATCTATCAACATAACTGTTTTCACATGCCTTCCTTTATTTACTACATTTAATTTGTATGTTTATTACCACTATATTTACTAGATCAGCTCAGCATTTGACCTACACTACTCCAATAGTTTGCTAATTATTCTTTCCTTCAAATCTATCTTCTTTCCAGTCCAAATTACATAGTGCTGTCAAATTTGGTTTCCTTATGTACAGAATTATAATCCATTGCTCAAAAACATATCAATTGTTTCCTATTTATTCCAAACCCCTTAAGCTTTATGTTCTATATGCTTTTTAGGTGGGGGCAGGGGTATAATAATGTGGGGTATTATGAGAGAGTGCATCAGCCAGGAAAGAAGTTGAAAGACAAATGAGACATATCTGTAATTTTGAGGAGTTTATAACCTAATTGGTAAAAGAGAGGACAATCTGGCTCCAGCTACTCTTTCCAGCTTTATCTCACCCTAATTCTACTTAGGTCCTCCAAACTCAAACTAAACCAGCCTACTTATCACTCCCCAACTATGTTCCAGGCTTGCTTACTTTAGTTCTGCACCTTTGCTCACAAAATCCCCAATCCCTTTCCTCTTCTGTCATTACTGCTCGTTGAAATTCTACAAAATCTAAAGCCTAGCTTCAAATACTCTCTATTTGATAAAAGCCCTCCTTGATCCCTTTCCAAGAACAGGAAATCACTTCTAGCTTTTGGTATTTCTGACACTAGTGCTTAGCATAGTGCCTGGCATACAGTAAATCGTTTAAAAATGCTTTTTCATTCGTTATTTTCTTATCCTCTAAAAGCCCAATGTGTTTGCGCTTTGCTTATGTTCTTATGCAGCCTACTGTGTATTATAGTTTTCTTTATGGCATAGATCCCATTATCTCCCTCTACTTGACTAAGGATGACTTTTTTCGGGGAGGAGGAAGGAGATGGGGCTGCGGAAAAGTCTACATTTCTGCCTTAATCATTGTAGGGAGCTCTGGTGAGAAACTCTCTCTACCAATCAACTGCAATAGCAGCTTCCCTATAACTTTGATGATCTAAGGTTGTCTCGGGCATTGAGAGGTTAAATGATTTGCCCAAGGTCAAAATGATTATATGTGGTAAGGAAGGATACTTAAACCAAAGTTTCCCATACTTTAAAGTTCCTTTCCATCCATTACATCCAATGCCATACAGCCTACCACCCAGTCAGTGCCTGAAACATAACAAGCCCTTAATAAATGTTTGATTACTAAGTGAATAAACAAATGTCTTTTTATATCCCTGTGCCATATAAAACTGTATTCCAAAATCAGGAAAATGAGTTTCTTTTCAGAAACATCTATACAACTTTTTCCAAACATGAAACATTTATAGTGAAAAAAAGGAAGTAAAAAGAGGTAGACAAAACTAAAATGGAAAAAAGTATTTAATAACAAAGAGCCAAGATAAATATCCATTATTGATCAATTTCAGTACAGCCTAAAGAGAAAATATACAAATCAATATGACCAAGACCTGATAGCCATTAATTTTGCAAGAAAATTAATGGAAATTACACATGAACACATGGCAAAAATATAGCTCTTTATTCTTTGAACAAAATCTTTCTTGTTTAGTAAGAGACAAATCAGTCTGGGTTATGGTACCAGTTGTGGAACAAGGTTTTAAAATGCAGAAAGCATACGCACATGGTGTTGTAAGGCTATTTATGCTCACACTGCGGCATTTCCAGGGGTGTCCAAAGAACCCTGACACTTGTCCAAAATGGCAACATTCCCCAGCCCCAACGAAGCAGGTATATCCCCGTCTCATCCCCTTATGATGGTGGCTGCTAATACACTCTGCCTTCATGCCACTATGAAGCACGGGTTCTGCTTTACAACCTTATCTATCCAGATGGCTTTCACTTGACTGAATAAATCTCAATGTCCTATTCTTAGGGGTAATGGGTTCACAAGGGAAAGAATGAACGACTGTTTGGGGGCTGAATTATTTGAATTGGCTGCCAGTTCACCAGGATTCATTACATATTTTGTGTCATCTTAGCTCTACATAGAGGGTCTTAATGAGATGAGTCAGGAGAAAGAAGAAAGGGCATATTATATTTTAGGTGTTTTTTTCATGTTGATATTTTTACTTTCTATTTATCACAATAACATGATGAAATGATAAATGCTTCAGGAATTAGAAAGATTATTTATCTTGTTTCCATTTCTGAAAAACAACTTGTGAATCTATTGTCTTAGGATGCTAAACAGTTAAATACTGGGGAAGTATATAATCAACTGCAGAAATATTCAGTTTTGGGTAGATGGTTAATATTTTACGGGACAACAGAAGAGTCTGGGAGAAATCTGCATCCAGGCAGGCCTCCACTATACTCTGTGAGCTCTCCATCACCTCTCGAAGCTCCCATTACCTCACCTGAAATATGGACAAATGTCCTTAAATATATTCTGAATCATTCAAAATTAAATTATATTCACTATCATTTTGATTTGATAAGGCGCTTCATGTAGTGCTTTAATATTTTGAAAAGTGCTTTAAATACATTATGTCATTTGATTTTTATTATATATGTACTTGGTTCTGTAGTATATTCTTTGAAAACTGGTAATTCCACAGATGGTAAGGTAACCATCATCACAGAATTATCTGATTAAACAGAAGACTCCTTTCCCCAGCTTTCCCGCTTGTTCAAACTTCAGAGGACAATGGTCCTCAGTCCAAAGTTCTATTCACTAAGCTCAAATTGTCTCTTTAACTTAATTCACTAATAAAAAATGCTTATTGAGTGTTTATATGTATTAGCCACTCAATATTATACTAATTAGAAAATCAATATAATTTGACATTTTATTTATGAAATTTAATATTGTACAAAACACTAAACTCAACAAGACCTTGGCTTAAAAAGACTATTAGCATTTTCATATTAAGAATAAATAGCTGAGGTTTTTTTAAATCAACATTACAAATGCCTGTTCTATATAACCATATATGCAAGTGACCACAAATAGCAATAAGTTAAAACTGCAAGTCATTCCCTTAAAACAGCTCACAAGAATCTCTCTCTGATCTGCCATAAAGACAAAAACATTAATTATAGATTTGTTTGCTTCTGGGCAGCTAGGTAGCACAGTGAATAAAGCACTGGACCCAGAGTCAGGAAGACTTATTTTTCTGAGTTCAAATCTGACCTTAGACACTGACCAACTGTGTTTTTGCCTCAGTTTCCCCTTATGTAAAATGAGCTGGAGAAGGAAATGTCAAACCACTCCAGTATCTTTACCAAGAAAGCCCCAAAAGGGAAGCAAAGAGTCAGACTTTAAAATTTTTAAATATCTTTAAAAGTTGTTTCCTTGTAGAATTCTTTCCTTCCTAGCCACAGGTTCATAGAATCCAGATTTTAAGTTCATTTCCTGGAGTTAGCCTTAAGTTATGCTAACAAGAATCATAAATAACATCTCACTTCTACCTAGTATGGAGAACAGGAAAGATTCTTTGACTATTTCATGTAAACTGAATAATATTGATCTTTTTTAAACTACCAACTGGCTTACTCAATTCCAAAGTGCAAACTGGTCTCCTTACAACAAATGGTAAAAATAAATAAATAAATAATGATAATAATGATGAGCCTCCACTGGATATGCTTTCAGAGAAAACTGTTCCTTAAAAAGAAAGATGAGCTTCCAAGTGATGAAAAAGGATCTGAAAAGACAAAATTTAAAAAGCCTGATCCATATAAGGAGGCTGAGTGGACAAAGAGTTTGACTCAGAAGGAAAAGGACAACTATGACACTCATAGCTAAATAACAGATACAAATCTTCTCCTAGTGAAGGAGCTTTACTCACTAAGGAGAAAGCAGCAACTTGTCTTCCAACAAATGATCATATAGACCCAGAGGGGCATCAGGTGAGAGATTATCCAGTGTTGTGGCAGGTGACTCCCTACTGAGTAATACTGAGGCACTGGTCTGCCAACTTGACATCAAAAAAAGAGAGGTCTTCTGACTTCCTGGGACAAAACCTTGATATAGAACTGCCCATTATTTATCAAAATGATAAATATTATCCACTTCTTGTGTTAACCAAAGTGCTATATCCTATATTGATTAAAAGTCCAATTCCTCTCAGGATTTTTAGTCAATGACCAACCAAAAAGGATAGTTAAAGGACTGAACTCCACAATATAAATGAGAGACAGAGAAAGAGATGGAGAGGGAAGATGATAGGCAGGGACAGAAAGATACAGATACAGAGAGCATACCAACCTTTTATTTTGACTAGAATCATACCATATGTATGATATGTGTATGCATATATGTGTGTATATATGTATATGTACATATATATGCATTAATATACAAATCAGTTTTAAAAAGACATAAGGTAATGGTATCAGTTATAATTGTAATTGTGATTCAGAGAAGACAATTAAACAAGAAGACTCATATGATGCTTCCAGGATAAATCTAGAAAGTCATCACTAAAGCCAGAAAGAGTCCTGAATTTAAAGTCAGTTCCTGGGTTCAAATTGCAGCTTTGCCACTAATAGCTTGTGTGACATTGGGAGACTCACTCAACCGCTGTGTGCCTCTATTTGTTCAACTCTCAGGATGATTACAGGTATATAGCACTGATTCATGATTATAGAGTATTTGGCAACTGAAGGTCTTAGAGACATAGGAAGTGCTTTCATCACTGCTATTTATCAAAATGCAAGGACTTCACACCCAAACACATACACACTAAAAGGAAATTCTGGAAGTTAACAGTAGGTTAAGATGATGCCTAAAAAAAAAAAAAAAAAAAAAAAAAAAAAGACATTCAGATTATAGATTTCTAAACCACAGTTTGAAATACAGGAATGATGGGCTCTTGCCCAAGAATGAACTATCCTTAACAAGGGCTAATAAAAGTACTTTGAGCTAATGTCTTACAAATATAAAAAACAGGAATTTTTAAATCAGAAACACTTAAGAAGAAAACTCCCTATGTATAATCTGTGAAGCAAGTTGCCACAGCTGGGCAGATGACAGAGTTAAAATTTAAAAGGATTTTGATAAGTTATGACATTAGGCCAAATCTATTAAGATGAAATTTAGTCAGTCAGTCAACAAGGATTTATTAAGTACCTACTATGTGCCAGACACTTTGCACAAGCATAGATAATGCATTCACAAAGAATGACAAGACAGTCCCTGCTCTTCAAAAACTTATTATTAGGAATCAATATAATGCCTCATATTAAAATTCAGAAATTAACTTCACAAGGACAAAATAATAACAATGATGATGATTAGCTAAATTTTATAAAGCACTGCAGGATTTGCAAATCATTTAGGCTTAATTACATAGTAATCTGTCTAGGTGCTTTAAATCCAAGTGCTTTCAATACAAGTCAGTTAAATGGAATGGCAGCTAAAAGAACTAACGCAGTCTAAGTTAGAAAGATGATTTCCTAACTATACAAAATATGTTTGGAGTATTATTTTCAAATAGGTAGAATATTCCAAAAACACCATTAATAAACTGAAGATCTTCCATAGAAAAGGAATCAAAAAAGTGAAAGACCTTGAGCTCACAAAACAATCAAGTCTGAGTAGGAGCAAAAATGCGGAACCAAGAGAAAAAAGTCTGATGTGGGTCATGAGAGCTGTGTTCAAGTCTTTCTAGAGTTGTTTTATGGAAAATTTAGTATAATGCTTTTTCTACTTAGCATAAGACTTGAGAGAAACAGGAGTGACAGGCAGAAGCTGCAGAAAGGCATATTTTGGCTTGATTTAAAGAAAATAGCTGGATAATTAGAGCTATGTGCAAGTGAAACAAGTTGCCTCTAAAGAAGACAAGTTCACAATCAGGCAATGATCAGGCAACAATCTGTTTAACATGGTGTAGTGCCCATTTTTATTGAGTTCATTCTTGTTCATTAAGTGTTGTCTCAAAGCTCCAAGTTTTACTTCAACTCAATTTCTGGTGATTCTGTAAAGGGTCTTTAAAAGTCATGTAGTTTAACACTGCCAGAGTCACTTCTACAGTCTCCAAAGCAGATAATTACCTACTTTGTTCAAACAATTATAATTATAGAGATCTTCACTTCCATAGACATAGAGCAGTCCAATTCCAAGTAGAGCCCAAGTGATGGCCTTAATTTGTGTATATATTTTTCAAAAAGATTCTGAATTTATGGAAGAGCAGAGCATGAATATAGGTTGGTAGTTATTGATGTTCTCTTCCTTTGATGTTCTCATAATGAAAAAAGTTTGGAAATGCTGAAGCTAAATTGTAGAGAGCCTTCAAGAACAGAGCAAGGAGATTAAATTTTATCTTATTGGTGCTAAGGAACTACTTAAGGTTTTTTTAATAAATTATTGATATGGTCAGATCCATGCATTGTAATCATTACTTTTAATTATGTTGTAAAATATGGATTAAAAAAGGAAGAGACAAAAAGCAGGAAATCAGTTAGAACTTTGGAACAATAGTTCAAACAATACTGAGAAAACAGAACTGACCAGAATTAGAAGCTAAATGGATAGGGGTGAAGGATTAAGGAAAAGGGAAGAAGTAGAAAAAGATAAGATTTGGAACCTGGATGAGGTAAAATAAATTTGATGTCTCCAAAAGATGTTGATGATAAAATAACAGAATTAAAGAAATTGGGAGGAGATGATGGGTTTGACTTTGGAAATGGTTGAGTTTGTAGTCCTGGTAATACATCCAGGTAGAGATCAGGGAAATTAATAACAAAGAGAGAAGATAGAAGGTTTCTAGAATTTATGCTTTTCCCTCTGGAGTTTTGCAAGTTTTAGAAGATATTACAAGGATATGCCTTTAAAACAGTGAAACCAGTGACAGTCACTAAGATTTTATTAGGAGAATACAGGAAGGCAAAAGCAAAAATGTAAAAAATTGATTATCTTGGAACAATAGAGAGGTTTTATAAAAATTAATGTTAAAGAGCAGCAAAATAAATGATAAAACATTCTTTTTTTTTGCAAATTACATAATATCTTGCACTGGAAAGACCTATATTTTAAATGTATCCAAGTTCTGGATGTTTCAGTGAAACTAATAAAAATGCTCCTAAATCCTGCTCAGCTCTTTGAAAGGCAGGTCTTAGACCAGTGATCAGTAAGAAAACAATCCAGTGTCTGGTACTTACATCTGTCTAGAAGCATTAAGTAGTCTATAATTCTCTCACTTTCCCTGTGAGCAAGACTATTGCTATCACTGACTCAACCCAGAATAATGAATTTAATTGGACTATTAGATGTACCTTGTATCTGTGCTCTGAGTGTGTCATATTTAATTTTTTTTCAAAAGTTGAGAAAATCTCAGTTATATTTTACAAGAAAAAAAGATCCAAGTATCATTCTATGATTTATCATTTTGCATAGTTTGAACATAAGCACCTTTAAATGTGAACACAGACTTGTGCTCCCTCACATAGTACAGGGTTAGGATTATAAATTATATCAGCTGTGTATTTCTTCTGGCATTTACAATATTTCCTATGCTACCTTTGAAACTAATCCTCCCAATGCAAATTGCAATACAAGCTGACAGATTCTAGGACACAGACCAGGACTCAGATTATAAAGCAATAAATGAATCACTGGTGCCAGCTATACTTCTATGAGATAATTCAACAAGCTATCTTAAGATACAAAGTGAATCCACCCCAAAAAATAAGAGTAAAGAGCAAAGGGATAAAATCAGATAAGGCCAGTTTATTAAAAAGAAGCATTCCCTTCAAAAATGACCAAAAGGCAGCTAAATTCACCAGAAGGTGGTTGATCAGAGGCAACAGATCTCCCTAACAAGTGTGGGAACAGCTAACTCTCCCTTTAAGGGATGAAATTCCTACTTCAATTTCCCTGAAAGCTATTCTGGGGGAATGGAAAAAAGACACTCCAGGGTCCTCTCTCTCTTGGTTGCTGGCTGATAAATGAGTAGAGCCTAAACCAGACAAATGATGACATGACACCCTGAGTACAACAAAATATTGTACTTGTATAAATAGGTTTCTATAAATATCAAGAAGAGTAATATTCAATATGCATTTTCAAATTACAAACAAAAGAAACTTCAAATTGATAAAGGCTTCCAAAAGCCCGGCAACTTCACACAATTACACATGAATCCCTACAAATGAACAAAGAATGTGACCCAAAAAAATGCTTTGTGAGTTGTGTTGGAAGGGTAAAATGTATTTGCTTTTAGAAACAATCTTATAAATATTGGTTAGCTTTCCTGGCTAGACTGCAAAAACCTACTTAATCAATAACATAGTGAGGAGCAACAGTTCTTGCTAAGTCCTGGGTCATCACACTGTAGGACCATATGGTGGAGGGTCCCTTTCCCCATTCTGTAGCCCCTTCGCATTTCCTATAGTTCTTTTCCCTAGGTCCCCAAGTGGTTGTTAACTTCCTGAATCCATCTCCCCCCAAAAGTGCTCTAATGCTCTCTCCTGCAATCATAATTCCCAATATTATGCAGCTAGCCTCAACTTGGTATACATAATTTTAAGTCAGGGGCTCGTAAATTGGGGACAGCCTGTACTGTAATCTACTCCATGAATTCAGATTTCTAGTCACAAGTTTTACAAAAAATTTTAATGAAGAATCTATGAAAACAAAATCTAATACCTGTTCAACACCACCTGTTCAATCATTCCTAATGTTCCATCACTTCCATCACTGCCTAAAATTAATAAAAGCATGACTGAAATGCTACCAGCAACCTCTTTATTATTCTACTTTCCTCTCCAATGTCATTGTAGAATTGGAAGAGGGCCACACCAGTCCACCTGAGGTTTCTTGGTTATGGTCATTGTTGTTATATTTGTTTCGTGGATCACCATGGCCAAAGAATTCATTATCATGTGGCCAGCCTACAGGTGGTGAGCCTCTCCATGTTGGCTAGGTTGGCCCCTGGAAAGCAGACAGTCTGCAACTGGGACCATCCAATGAGACACTGAAATAAGACTTTTGTTCAACTTCTATTTAACTTAAACCAGCAAAATAGCTTTATTATGAAACGTAACTACCACATTTATAACACAGTTACAATTCTGTTTCAAGTCTCGCTAGTACCATGCACTTTGTAACAATATAGGTCAAACAACTTCCTTGTTTACACAATGATAGCAAATCTCTCCCTATGGGCATAGAAAATTAATATTAAAAGATCCATAATGTTCACATTGTGATATCCTTGTCAATAAAACAGGACTCTACTATAAGGCAGGATATAAAATCATATATTAATACACCATGCAATGGAAATAAGAACCAGAAACAACATTAGCACAAGTGTGTCCCAGTAAGAACTGAATATTTGGAGATTATAAATGTTACCCCAATGGAAAGTTATCTTGAGAGCACCATCTTGTTAATAGGATAGGAGCCAATTTCCAAACCTGCCAGCAAGAATTTAGCTCATATAAACTTAAGAAAAGTTCACAAGTATAAAAAAAAAATAAAAGTGGCTCTTAGAATTTCAAGGGTTATATTAGCAGTTATGGCATCACTGTTCATTCATAGACTGTGCAAACAATTAAGTTTCGAAAGATAAAATGAATAAATATAAAGCAAGTATCACATAACTAACAACATGAAGAAGAAAACAAAACCATCAACTAAGAAAAGGTGAGAACCATTTCTTAAATGTTGCACATTCTCACTTGAAGGTCAATGTTGTACAAGTTAGCTTATTTTGGAAAAGGGGAACAAGAGAAGCTTATAAATGGGACTTAACATCTTCTAGTCTCTCTAACACTTTCCCTTTACTTGAACTTGATTTGTCAAATTTGTCAAGGATCCATAACGTCTGAAGAATAGCATTTTACAAGTTTACTCTAGCATTTCTTGCTCCAGCTAAGCAACTGGATAATCCTTAACATGGCATCAACTAGGAATTTGGCCTTGTACAATCACTTGGCATCATAGAATCACAAAATGTCATATGTAGAGCTTAGATGAAGGCCTTTCAAGAATCAATTCTTTTAAACCACAAGAGATAGAGACCTGGCAAGGATTAGCTTTGATCTTTAGTTCTACCAGCCTCCTAACTTTCCACCTAAGTTGCAAACCCCACTTAATTCACTAAGGAAATTATTGGTTTCTTAACTTTAATTATTTTGAGCCTTATGAGCCTAACTTCTTATAAGAGGAACTGATGATTACTATCCATAATAATGCATCAGATATGGAGGTTCCCAAGTCATATATGTAAGACAATGAACTAGAGAAATGAGAAGTCCCCCATAATGCACTTGGATTTTTAGTGTGAGGAAAGAGCTCCTGACACAACACTTACATAAAAATTAAATCAAAGCAAGTCTTTCACTTAGGGGAAAAATAATGAAGTGTAGCTTTTTTTCTCAAAAAGAAACATAAAGGGACCATAACTACTTCTTTAGTTTTAGGGATTGCTATTATACTATAAAGAAGCATGGTCATAGTACTAACAAAAAAAAAAAAAAAAAAAAAAAAAAAAAGAATATGTAACCCCCTAAAAAAAAATCTATTCTCTCACTGGCAGGGAGATTTTATGGTCTTTTTTTTTCCTTAGAATTTCAGAACTTCAAAATAGAAAGAAGGTTTTACAGGTTACTAACTAATCAATCTATCCTTCCATTTAATACAAGAATCACCTCTCTAATGCCTGAACATCCAACATGTCCAGTAAAGAAGTTCTCAACACTTCATAAGATGCTCTCTTCCATTTTGAAACTGTCAAAATATTTTTCCTTTTATCAGAATCAGGTTTCTTGGGAAAGTTTTCTGGAGAAAGCCTTAGTTTCAGTTCAGATCAATAATCACCCTAAATGCAGCCAGGTGTTAAAAATTCAGATCTTTTATTGCTTCCTCCAAAATATCCCAGTTAGTTTTCTTGGTGGCCTCTCTGCTTGGTTCCAAGAGCTCCCTCCGAATGTCTCCAAATCCAAAGGTCTGTCCTTCAGCCTGCAGCCAGCACAAAAGTGGAAAATGGAATGGATCTGACTCCACCTCCGAGTGGGCTTGTGGACTTCCTCCCAGAGTGCTCCCCTCTCAATCTTTTCAACTGAACCAACTAACCTGAACAACATACCGCCCCCCCCCCACATCTATATCTCTATCAGTACTAATGAAAGTTAAATGTAGTTCCTCTTCAACATAAAAATCTATCAAAGTTTTTGACAAACTGAAGGCAATGCTCATTTCCTTTCCCAAGTTTTCTTTTCTGGTTAAACAATCCAAGATGATGCTGGTGATGGTACTACTGGTGGTGCTGGTGCTGGTGGCTGCAGGGAGGGTTCATTTTTTTTTTTTGTTTTGTTTTTTCCCCCAACAGTTTTCTCATATGACATACTTTCAACTCCCTTTTTCAATCCTAGTTTCCCTCCTCTGGGCATGTTTCAGCTTTTCGATATTCTAAAATGTGAATTACATTACTGAATAAAATACTTCACATGTAGAATCAATGAACTCAGAATAATTATGACAACAGTATTCCTTTCTCTAAACATTGTACTTCTATAAAAACTACCTAAGACTGCATTAATGTTCTTTTCAGCAGCCATGTCATACTGCTGACTCATACTGAGCTTATAAGTAACAAAAACATCCAAGTTTGTCTCATAAATTGCTGTTAAGCCCTATCTCCCTCATCTATCTTGTACTTTAGAGATGACATTTCTCTAAGTGCTGCACTTTACATTCAGCTCTATTAAGTTCATTTTGCTAGTTTTAGTCCATCAGTCTCATCACAGGAGAGCTGGAAGACTTTTGAGGTTAGTCTCCCATTCCTACCCCTTATTTTACAGCTACTGTCCATGACCTTCTTGATTGTTTTGATCTCTTCCCTGAATTAGAATTAAAAGGACATAAAAAATTAAAATATTTTGTGAAATCTACCTAATTTCTTTTTTATAACATCATTTATCTCCAAAGACATGACAAGAAAATCTTTAGCATTCATTTTTACAAGATTTTATGTTCCAAGTTCTCACTCACTCCTTTCCTTCCCTTTTTCCAAAGATGATAGGCAATTTGATATCATTTATACATGTGTTATCATGTAAAACACAGTTCCATATTAATCACAAATTAAGAAAGAGATCGAAAGAAAAAAATGACAAAGAATGAAGTGAAAAAATATGTATGCTTCAATCTTGTTTCCAAGTCCATCAGTTCTTTATCTGGGTATGTATATTTTCCTTCCTGAGTTCTTTGTACTTATCTGGGATCATTCTGTTGTTAAAAAGAACTGAGTCATTTATAGTTGATCATGACACTGATCCTGAAATTGCAATGTTTCCTTGACTCTGCTCATTTCTCTTTGCATCAGTTCATACATGTCTTTCCAGGTTTTTCTGAATTTCCCTGTTCATCATTTCTTGTTGCACAATAGTATTCCATTATATTCATATATTGTAACTTAATCAGCCATAGCTCCAATTGATGGACACCCCCTCAATTTCCAATATTTTGTTATCATAAAATTGACTGCTATTCAACTTTTTTTCCCCACATATAGGTCATTTTCCCTTTTTGTGACCTCTTTGGGATGTACACCTAATGGTGGTATTATTAGGGCAAAGAACAGACAAAGCTTGGTTTCTCTTTGGGCATAGTTCTAAATAAACCTACCTAATTTCATCTTCACAACCAAAGTTGGTGATAAAATAAGTTCTATAGCTCAGTATAGATTTTAAAATAGTAAAAGCAACATGAAAACTACAAGGCCAACATTAGTTGTGCCATACTGAAGTACTGGATGGCCCAAAAATAGGGTGCGATGGGGTATTACATGGGGGACCAAGAAACTCAGTAGTGGAACTCTTCTTACTAAGAAGAGAACTGGTAGCTAGAGATAACATAGTGCAATGGATAGTGCTGGATCTAGAGTTAAGACTAAAGTTCAAATCCAATTTCCAACACTTAGCAGCAGAATGATCTTTGGGTTTCACTAAACTTCTAACTACATTTCTTCATCTATAAAACTGGGACTTAACTGCTAGGACTGTTGGGAGGATTGTGGTATCCTCTTCTTTAAAATATAATGGTTCTCTCTGAGCAGGTTTCTTGGGGAAATTTTCTGGAGAAAGCCTTAGTTTCAGTTCAGATCAATAATCACCCTAAATGCAGCCAGGTGTTAAAAGTTCAGATCTTTTATTGCTTCCTCCAAAATATCCCAGTTAGTTTTCTTGGTGGCCTCTCTGCTTGGTTCCAAGAGCTCCCTCCGAATGTCTGCAAATCCAAAGGTTTGTCCTTCAGCCTCCAGCCAGCACAAAGGTGGAAAATGGAATGGATCTGACTCCACCTCCGAGTGGGCTTGTGGACTTCCTCCCAGAGTGCTCCCCTCTCAATCTTTTCAACTCAACCAACTAACCTGAAGCTCTAAGAGCTTCTTTATATATGATCTCCCAAAAGCTGACTCCTCCTCTGAGGGAGGGATTAAGGCAGGTGTGAATTCACAAAATAACAAAGTTAACTTTGTGAATCTCCCATACTTGTGAACTCCAATGAGTACTTAAATACATTAGTGAGCTAGAGAATTTGCTAAGTACCATGCTAAATTAGGCAACTGACTTATCACTTTGTAAGGATTCTAACAGAGTATAAAATGAGAAAATATTTGTTATAGCATTTGCAAACCTTGAGGTTCTATACAAATGACAACTATTGTTGCTGTTGTTTCTGGGATGGTAATAAATGTGAAAAAATAACTACTATACCTCAAAGATAAAGGCTCTAGGAAACTGGAGATGGATAAATACTGTCTTATTTTCAAAAGAGAGGAAAGAAATTCTAAGGGGAAAAAAAAGCAAAAGCTTTCAAAGTGCTTGCCAGCTGGATGAAATTTTAATTTTTAATTTAAGGCTACATGAAAATATTGTCAGAAGTAGTTTAGGTAAGCCTGTAAGATTTAACAATCTTCATCAACAATATATATAAAATATATCTAAACAACCTCCCCAAATATTCTAGGTATATTCACTTCAAACTGAATGTTTTATTTCAATCAGGGAGGGATGTTGAATTTTGATAAATGTATCGATATAATGAGCAGAATTGTTCAAGAATTTTAGAAACTGCCAGATGGAAGTGGAATGCTGCCATATGACCTTGCACCCTGCCATATGACACATCATGAAATTTATCCAAGAGATAAGAAAGCTTCAATGGATTAGGAAACTTGTTATTGATTTAAAACACACACAAAAAATTTATAGGTATGTTTAACCTATATCACATTGCTTGCTGACTTGGAGAAGGGAGAGAGAAAGGAAAAGAGGGAGGGAGGGAGGGAGGGAGGAAGGGAGGAAAAATCACAAAGTTTTGCAAAGGTCAATATTGAAAATTATCTTTCATATATTTGGAAAAATAAAATACTACTAAAAAAAGAAAATCTATGGGCAAAATAAAGATCAGTCTTGGAAAAATTGGCTGTTTCCTCAGAGGTATGCTATCTTAAAAAAAAAGATGTAGTTTCATGATGAACAATTAAAAGATATATGTTAAAAATCTTATGAACTAAAGGAAAAGTAGAACATGTTATATATAGGTTAAACTTTTCTAAGTTATTATAAACCTTAAATTTTTTTTAACAAGTTGATGAAAACATTACTTAGTTAATCTGCACAACACTGAATTCCATTTGGACAAAGAGAGGACAGAACCAATGAGTGGAAATTGCAAAAAAACACATTTACAATCAATGTCAGGAAAACTCTGCTAACAATGTGAGCTGAGCCAATGTGGATGGACTGATATGAGAGGCATTGAATTCTCTCTCCTCTCCAGACTTCAAGAAGGCCTCAGTGACAAATTGTCTCTGGTGTGACTTACTAAATAATCAATGAAATTACCTTCAGAAAATTCTGAGCTTCATTAGAACCAATAAGTAAACATGACAAGGAAAAAGAGAGATGGAGAGTTAGGCCATTCTCTAATTCAATCCCTGGGCTACTGTCTGAGGCTTTCCTGGGTTCTCTAACTTTCAATATAAAGGCTAGACTAAGGCAGAGAAGAAATGATTTAATGTTAAAAGACTTTGAATCAATTCTGATTCTGCTGCTTACAAGGTATAGGGCCTTGACCAAATCTCTGGCCTTCTCTGGGCCAGTCTCATTTATAAATGAAGGAGTCAGACCAGATGACTTCTCAGGTCCCTTCCCAACTCTTAATCCTATGATCCACTATCACCTGTTGTCTTTTCAATTTGTCTGTGGATACAGGTTCTCATGAAGCACTGGGCGACATGCCAAAGACAAATTGGTCCATGATTCCTCTTTCACCACTACCATTTTCCACAGGTCTCAGTTCCTTTCATGACAAGGAATTCAAGAGCTCAAATTAACAGAGGTGCCCAGTACCCTCTGTCTCTAGAGAAAATATAACCAACAGAATGTAATCAGAACCTAGAGAAAGAGAATGACAAAAACCTCGAGGAAAACTTTCTGATTGAAAATTAGCTTAAATCTTTTTAGCAACAAAATCAGGCCATGGTATGTGTATTTTTCCCCCAAGTCACATGGAAAATCAAGATTTCATTAACTGCTGTAAAACATGCTTAGGCACTGGCAGCACAAAATAGCATCCCCCTGACAGGCTTTGACAGTGGTGCCCCAACATCTATCTTGTGTGCCATGCTCTGGGCTTAAGCTGTCTATCACAAGCGCTTAAGCTGATTTCACAATTTTTGAAAGTCAGAGGGGAAGAAAATGAGAATTCAACAGCAAAAATCAAGCCCCTTGAAAGACACTAAAACTATTCTGACATGGTATCCATCTTCCTGGGCTCCTGCTCATAAGTACAGATACTTACAAATTCCATAATCCATTCAAAGCAAGTTACTCCTCCTCTTAGTTGTCATCTCATTTGGATCACTAGGGATGATCAAGACTATTCTGAAAGGACTCTTCAGTCATCTACACATTCATCTAAAGTCGTAAGCTTTTCATCTTGACTTTGTAGTCAACTTTCCTCTATGTCTACTACTATTATTTTCTCCTCTGAAGCCCATCCTACAGCTGAACAAAGATTAAAAAAAAAGTAAAAATAAGTCAATTTAACCTTGTAGTGGTAGAAGTAAAGCAAAGTAAAAAAATCAAACAATTATGACTTCTTTTTCCTTAATGAGCTTTTGTGAATTTAATTACTGGGCTAGTTTCGAAAGACAATCCCTTATTCAACAAATAGTTATTAACTACTCTATTGGTTGGACTGAGTTGAACACAAAGAAGAAAAAAATATATAGTCACTTTCCTCATTAAGTATATATTCTCTGAAGGTTACTCCCATCTCTCCTACAGAGGTTGCAAGCTAGGTACCCAGGTGGGCACAAATTCAAGGTACTTTGTGGGTCTATACTATTAAAATTCTAGTTCCCAATCTTCCTCTCTCACTGGTGTTATCACCCTTACTAGGGACAAAGAAAGGATTTACTGAGATGATATTGCAGGAAGAATAGTAGGAAAATATTCAAAAAACCTGGAGTGTTTTCTCCTACCACTAAACCCAGAGTCAGGGGAAAGAATGGGTACAGATACATAGTATTAATAGAGAGGAACACAATGACCTAGGCAATGCACACTTCTGGTATTACTGGTCCTGATATCTTCCTTCCCCCTTGGCGGTTTCAGACTGTGCTTTTTCTCCTGTGTCTCTGCTGGGTTCATTGGACCTATTCCTCTCGACTTAATTACTATGGCCAGAGGTAGTTCTCTTGGACCACCAAACTCCTAAAACCTCATCCCTTGACTAATTGGGCTGGCCCCATTCTGGGCTTCATGTCTCTACTGGGTAAATAGATCTGCTATAAGACATCAAGACTTTCAAAAGAGAAAAAATCCCTTTCCCATCCCAAAGATGAGAATGATGCTCTTTCAAGGGCTGGTTTCTTACCATCATACCTACCTCTTCTCATGCTCCTCAGAGCTGTACTGCTTCAATTTATTCTGTTTTGCTTTACAAAAGAGAACCAGGATATGGCAGTCAATATGTAGCTGCCCTGTAGTTCCATGAAGCCTGACTGAAGGCTTTCATGTCAGCTCATAAACATTAACAAATTGTAGATACTTCTTTACACTAGCACCTTATTTTCTTTTGTCTATTCTCTCACATTCTATAATTTCATCAACTTGGCTAGGAGGAAAATCAATTGATAAGGAGACTATGATGTTACTCAGATTTCATCAAAATATTTCACAGTTTCTCAGGGAATTCTTGTAAAAAATTTTTTCTAATCTAGATAAATAGCCTGAATTAGGAGTTTTTAACTTGGAGTCCACTTACTCCTTGATTTTAAAGGATTCTTTAAAATGGATGGGAAAACATCTTTGTTTCAATACAATTGGTCTTCTTTGTAATACCATGCATTTTAATTTATACACTTAAAAACATTATTCCAAGAAAGAGTCCCATAAGCTTCACCAGTCTCACGAAGAGGAACAAGACACCAAAAAAAAAAAAAAAAGTTTAAAAAATACAGAATTAGTTCAATGAATCAAAGAATAGTCATTGATGATTCAATGTCAACTTGGAATAGGGAATCCAAGAGGCATCTCTAAATGGTCCATGCTATTATGAATCTTTGTCCTTTAATTTGATGAAAGCAAAATTATCCAAAATTTACAGATGACCTAATGAAATAGCTAAAACAATGTCAGAATTCAAAATGGTAGACTAAAACATTGTATTCAATCTCATTAAAAAAAAAACATTGAATAGAGTAAGATGAAAAGTATTACCTTTAGATTTTAAAAATTCAACATCACAAGTACAAAACTGTGAGAGGTTATGACAAAACAAGAAGTCTTGTGAATAAAAGATCTCAATATTGTAATGAATCACTACATGTCAATAGCATGGCAAGGCAGCCAAGATCACTAATGTGATTTTATACTGAACCAAGAGACATATCTTCCAGAAGGATATGGTTGTCCCATGTAACTTCATAATCTAAAACATTATATTCAGGTCTAGACATTAAATTTTATGAAGGATAGTGCAAATCTAGAGAGCAAATCAAGAACAGAACTATAAAAGAACTAGAGACCAGGGCATCCAAAGATCAGCTAAACAAAACAGGAATGTTTAGAAGAGAACACATGAGTGGGGGGGGGGTGGAGATAAGAGCAACTATTTTCAAACTTTTTGAAGACCTAATAGTGGAAGACTTGTGGAGAGTAAAACTAGAAGCAAAGGATGAAAATGAGAATTATACCTAATATGGAGTGACCAGGGTTTTGTTTGAGGTCAACAACACATGTGGGTCAATGGAGGCATATATTTGGTAGGAATAGTTCGTCCAGTCTTCTGATAGCTCTATTCCAATCAACGTAAGACACATGACAAACTTATCTCCTCCTTCCTCATCATCTCAACTCACTCCCACATCCTCCTGTTACCCAGGGCTGCCTTCCCCCTTACAACCATAACATCATGACTGTACTCAATGAAGTTTCCTGGATATGCCATGTATGAGAATCAATCCCACATAAATCACACAGAATTAGTATCACTAGTGACATTTCCAGACATTAATCTCCTTAGTCCAAGCCTAATAATTAGTCTTGGACCTTCTTCTCTTTATCCCTCAACAAAATTTGCCTTGGTTCCATGCTCTTTCCCTTTTATCTTCTTTTCCCTTTTTTATCTCTTTTCCCTTTTATCTTATGTAGTCACATAAAAATTTCTTAAGAAAATGGCATGTGTGTCCTGAAGACTGTAACCCCAAAGGTTCTTGCTCACATTATATAGGCAAACTTTCCCTTCAGGAAAGAAAGCTACATAGTTTATGGCAGTTTATTTTATTTGTCTATACCAATACATTTTGTTATCTCTTTACCACATGAAATCCAGGTGCATAGGTACCCTACAAATGCTTAAAAAGGTACAGGAAATAGAAAGAAAATATGCAGAAATGGAGATAAATTATGAAATGTACCTAACACAGATGTTACAACTTGCAATTCCATTCACCAAAACACACACACACACACACACTTTATTTGTCTGTCTCCATCTGTCTGTCTGTCTGTCTCTCTCTCTGTCACACACACACATACACAATTTGTTGTGAGTACTTCCCTATAGTATATAAAAGATTTTTATTCATTATTTCCAGAAACTACATTAAATCTTAATAGTTAAATTAAAGGAAATGATTTTGAAAATACACTCACTTTAGTAGTAAAAGAAGGTGCTAGCAAATTTTATGTATGAATAATCCCAAGTCAAAAAAAATCTTTTCCAAATTATTGTGGGCAAACCAAACTAATTTCCATAAATAAATAAGCATTCTGAGAGCACTGTCTTGAAGAAGTATAAACAACAGTACTCCCAAAGGGCTATAAAAGGGCATATCCTTTGACCCAGCAGTGCCATTACTAGGTCTATATCCCAAGGAAATCATAAGAGAAAAGGACCCACATTGCAAAAATGTATCAGCTCTCTTTGTGGTAACAAAGAATCAGAAAATGAGTAGATGCACATCAATTGGAAAATGGCTGAATACGTTGTGGTATATGAAGGTAATGGAATATTATTGTTCCATTAAAAAATGATGATCAAGCCGATTCTAGAAAGACCTAGAAGGATTTACATTAACTGATGCTGAGCGAAACAAGCAGAACCAGGAATAAATACATTGTACTCAATAACAGCAAGAATGTGTGATGATCAACTATGAAAGCCTTGGTTCTTCCCAGTAGTTCAAGTGACTCAAAGCAATCCCAATAAACATTGGCTAGAAAACACTGCTGCATCCAGAAAGAGAACTATGGAGATTGAATGCAAATCAAAACATGCTATGTTCACTTCTTTTTTCTGTGTTTTTTCCCCTCTCAAATGGTTTTTCCCGTAGTTGTTCTCTGATTTTTCTCTTCCAACACGATTCATTTCTTTAGAAATGTGTATTAAAAAGTTAATATACATATATGACCAGAAAAAAACAAAATAATTAACAGAAATAAAACATTAACAATAACTGATAATTATTGCTGATAATCTTGCTTCCCCCAATACAATGAGCTGTCTGACTAGAGATCTAAAAACCTAATTAGGATAAAAAAAACACATTCTACCTTAGAGGGATAGATCCCTCTGAGCATCAAATCTACTAGATCACAGTGCAAAGTAAAGAATGGATCATCTAAATGCAGGTCAGAATGGAGGGGAGGGGGGAGAGGAGAATGTTGCTTATATAAAAACCCATGCATCATCCACAAGACAAACTCTGAGATTGTGGTTATGAGCTAGATGACTGTTTAATCAAATAGATCAGATATCCTTGCCCTACAAGACATTATTCATGGTCCAAATTTCATTTAAACAAACAAAAAAACCTCCATAAATCAGTGAGCCTAAGTCTGAAAAATTTCAGTAAAGTGAATAGAGGTATCTTTGGGGGGCATTTCAAGCAAGGTCAATCCATAATTCATAAAAAAGGTTCAATAAGCAATTCATTTTGTAACCACAGTCATCTCATCTCCTCTTTCTTTCCAACACTCCAACCTTTAGCTTCACCTGCTTCTCTCCCTTTCACCTCTATCTTATCCTGATCCCTATAGATGAAAACAACTATGACAACTGAAAGAAATCCATGTTGTCTGTCGCAAGAATCTGAAATGCAAAGGAGAAAAGAGATGTGGAATGAAATGCAAATGTGGCCACATCAAAAATCTTTTCAAGTAATGGTCTCTTAACAAGCTTAGAGCCCTGCTGAGAAATAACCAAATACAGCCATAATTTGGAAAAAGAACAAGAACCTTTGGCTTGTACAGTACTTGAACAGTACAGACGGTTCTCCATTATTCAGTATTATTCAAGAAAGAAATTCTTCCTTATTGGAGTGTATGCAAACTAAGGAATTTGAATACTAACTCTCATCACCAGAACCTTTTTTAGACACAGAAAACTGACCAAAAAAAAACCTGGTAACGGAGGAATTAAAATCTGTCTCTAGTATTTAACAGTAAAATATAAAACATAAACAAGAATCTCATCTTCCTCCCATCTCTTAAAAAAAAATTACCAATTGATCCTATAGCTGTTTCCAAAATTAGAGAGCTATAAGCCTGAAATGACTAGGCAATGGGTGTCCAGGGAACCTTTCTTTCCATTCTGAGAGGTCCTCTTAAGCAAGGGAAACAGAAGAAAAAAAAAAAAAAAAAAAAAACAACTTTAAAATCGGTTTGTAAGAATGCATCGTGTTTGCCTGCCCACCTACCCAGGTTATTAACTGCCAAGCCTCCCACTTTCTCAATCTATCTGTTCACTTTCACTTTATTTCAATTTTACATGGGGAGAGAGTTTAAAATAGATGGCAACTTGTAAACTTGTAAATTAAAACTTGGGCATCTCTGGAATAAATAACCTGCAGTTCTTTTCTAACCCATTCTCATGTTCTTCCATATCTCCATATTCCTCTATTCCTCTACAATCATCATCCATTGAATTTGGACAAATTAATGATCTCATTGACAATGATACTGATTACAATCAGCCCAGACCTTTCTTATCTTATATGGAAATTGCAGGTCTTCAGAAAACCCCTAATGTCCTGCAAGTCTTCATGGGTACACTATAACAGTCCAGCTGTCCATGTTTAAATTCTGTTTCTAAACAAATTACTCCCCCTCCTCTCCTCTTTCAGATCATACATGTGCTTGAAGATGCCTTTTAAACCACACTTCCTGAATGCACATAATTATGGAAACAATCCACTGTCCCACTCACACCCAACAAGAATCTTTCCATTACCTTCTGGCAATGGAAACACAATCACCGTCAACAACAAGACAAAATCCATTCCCAGCCCATTTTCTTTGTTCACTTAAGACTTCAAAGATAAGTGTCTTCATCCTCAGGGACACTCAATACAACAATGTCACAACCTTTCTGCAGCCTAGCAGACAGACTCTTTAAGTTGTTAAGACCGGAAAAAAAAAAAAAAAAAAAAAAAAAAAAACACACAACTGGTAATCAACCTTTTCTTTATGTATTTTTTTCCACAAAGTATGATTTTAATGGAATTATGTTTGTTATGAAAGAGCTAGATGGTACAATGGATATATAGTACCCTGGGCTTGGAATCAAGAAGACTCATCTTACTAAGTTCAAAAATGGTCTCTGACAGGTTCTAGTTGTGTGGTCCTGGGAAAAAGTCTCTTAGCCCTGTGGGCCTCAGTTTCCTCATTTGTAAAATGAGCTAGAGAAGGAAAAGCCAAAGGGCTCCAGTATCTCTGCCAAGAAAACCCCAAACAGGGTCACAAAAAGTCAAATGTGATGGAAACAATTCAACAATAACAACATGAGGTAATCCATATAGCAGGGGAAAAGATCACCGACAGAGGTCCTAAATTCAACTTCTTCATTTTCCATTGTGACTTACACAGACAGAGGTGGGATTTGAATTCAGGTCCTCTGCCTCCTGAGCCAGAGCTCTCTTCCACTGCACCATGTACCACGTGTATACCTAACACACAGTAGGCACTTAATAAATGGTCACTGATATCTCCCTAAAATTCTTTTGAACTGAATGGGCCCTTGGGAATCCTCCAGATCAAATACCTTCATTTCACATGAGAAGGAACCTTAAGGCTTCTAGAGGTGCCTTGCTCATAGTTATGATGAAGTGACAAAGCAGGACCAGAACAGAATGCAGACCATGTGACTCTTGGTCCGATCCTTTCCTCTACAGTGTCTGGGGAAGCAATATAAAAATGCTGTCAATGAGCCTTCAAAGCTAAACAACAACTAAATTACATCTTATTAGATGTGCTCCAAACGTGTTCCAAGTATATATGTTTTATGAAATTGTAGGGAATTAAATAATTTTTTAATATTAAAAGTCTAATTAAAAGTGAAATGATGTTAAACTTCCTAATTTAGGCTATTTCACTTAACGTTATAGTGTCTATAGCCAAAATAAACTGTCTCTCATACACATGTTCAAGCATGTGCTCAAGTGTGTATAGATGTACATGGGTGTACAAACACACACTCCCTGAGGAACAGATAGCATTGTTGTAATTCAGAAGGTCACCAGTGGGGCTTCAATAGCCCAGATGATTTCTAAACATAGAAAGAAATCAATCTTAAACTCAAAAGATTTCTTCTCAAGGCAGGGATGGAGGGTTGAATGTGGAAAAAAAACTGGGATTGGACAAATAATGTGTGTGGAATAGGAATAATTTTCTTCAGACTAGAGAAGAGCTACCTTATTCAGGGCACTTCTGTGCAAGGGGTAGGTGTTTAAAAGCCATGTGGTTGCTCTAAAATATAGATCAGAGACTGAACCCCACACAAGTACATTTTAGATGATAGGTATGTACAATGTTTCCCCGATATCTTCATTGATAATAAGGGTTACATAAACAGCCCCACAAAATCTCATCCTTCAATTTAATTGTGCATTAATTAGGTTCCTATATATAAGACAATGAACCTCTACTTTATTACTCAGATGGTCTCATATATTGGCTCTTCTGAAAGGACCTATCTTTCCAATGAAATATATCACTACACTTCAGAGATAAAATAAATGACCATCCATTATAGCAAAATTCAAGGCAGCTGCTTAAGTAGACTGAAAGAATAAAAATGATACAGACACCAACCAGAAGAGGAGATTATGTTACAAATGTGCCCAAGGGACTAAATGAATCAGAGAAACTCTATTTTTCTCTACTTCACCGTCCACTCAACTGGCTCCTGACAAATGTACTAGAAACCACAAACTGGTAGACACACCCAAACAAAGAGACCTTTATCCAGGACCTTTTGGAAACTCAAAATCTAGCTAATGATTTTTAGTCACTGACCGAAGCAACCAGAAACCAGAATCATCACTAGGAGCAAGTAACATTTATTGGGCACCCAGCTGGATGCCTGGCACTTTGACAAGCATTATAGAGATCATATATTACGGAAAATATGTGAGTCCTGTCCTCTCTTGAAATCAAATACAGAACACTTGACAACCTAGTTTTCAGAGCTGAGAAACCAAATCTGCCAATAAAGAAAGCTGAAGCCATTCAAAGAAGCATGAAGAGCTTCAGGATTTAAACTTTTAATGTCATCGTGTTGACTTTAAAAAAACAAAACTTACAGCAGAATTTTCACCTATAACACAGGATCTTTAAATCTGTGATAATAGATATTTTGGAACAACTGTGAAGTTTTAAATTCCTTTTACGGAACTTTCTCCTGAAAAAATAGCTTTGGTAGTTGAGTTTTGCTTTTATTAGTTAATTTTGCTAAGTTGTTAGTTGTTACTTTTACTTATTATTGTTATTTCTTAGTTAAAAGCTAAAATTTCTCTGCCAGTGGTGAAAACAAAAACTGCTAATCTCAAAAATTGCTAACCTTTGACCTCTACTTTGAAATCTAAGGTGTTTTATGATTTATGTGATTTCAGTAGTGTTGCCTCCCCTCCTTCCTCAAAACAGATCACACCACCTCTCTGCTGGTTTTTGAAACACATTCTGCCCTCAAAGATTTTACCTCCCACTAAGAAGATACAATGTGTATACAAATTTGGTTTGGTCTTTGGATCCCCAGTTTCTAGCACTCCAGGGGGATACTAAATGGAGGTTTGCTGAATGGCTACATATGAAACTATATCATTACCCCTTGGCCAAACTTATGAAAGACAGGATTTTCCAAACTTAACTGGGTTGGTCCTCAGGCAATAGGCATATACAGCCTATTCAACACTCTATTCTAGAGGCTTTTCCAACTTAAGAGGACCTTCCAGGTTTTGTACTACTCTTCACTGATTAGCACAGCCTTTCAAGACTCCCAGAATCACCCCCATGCCAAAATTAAGCACTAGAGGAAATAATGTATTACTTAATAAAATTTAAAATGAAAACCATTTGTTTAAGTCATTGCTAAGATGCATATGCTATGAAATCGAATTTTGAAAGACTATTATTACTATAAAATTATTTGCTGATGCATGGTGGAAAGAGCAATACAATGATTTAAAAACAGAGAGCCTTGCCTTCTACCAAGAAGATGCAACAAGAATGCAAACTCACTTTACAGCACTAGTACCAAGCAATTATTTTTTCTAAATAATGTATCAGTTGCTGTTTACTTGTTATATAAAAAATGTTTCAAGGATGATTAATAACTAAAGAAAAATCAAGAAATGTGAGGAAGGAATGACTCCAGATATGAGATGCTGTGCATGTAAAGGAGAAGAGCAGGAGCATAAAGTTATACATGGGAAACATAAAGGAAACCAGTATGATGACAACATTAGAATGTGAGGTGGAGATATGTGAAATCAGTTTATTAAGATAAAAGGAAACCAGATTGTAAAGGGTTTTAAATGTATTTTATATCAGAAGTAATAAGGGTTGCTTAGGCTTTTAAATGTATTTTATATCAGAAGTAATAAGGGGTTGCTTAGGCTTTTTCAGCACAAGAGTAGCATGGTCAGAGCTGTGTTTTACAAATATTAATTTGATATCTAGGTGAATGATGAATTGGGGAGGTGAGAGGCTAGATATAAGGAAACTAATGAAGAGATTTATGGCAATACTACAGCTAAGAAGAGTGGTTATAGTATGAGAGAGAAAGGAAGAACTGAGAGAAATGAGGAGGTAGAATTAACAAAAATTGTCAAGTTAATAGAAGGGGAGGAAAAGGAGAGGGAATAGCTGAATATGTCTCCAAGATGACAAACCTAGGTGACTGGAAAAATGAATGGTGGTGCCCTCCACAGAAATAAGAAAATATGAAAGTAGTATAGGATTGAGAGGACATATAATGAATTTAGTTCTGAAATTGAATTCAGAGACTTAGGAGATTTAAATTGGGAGTAAATCTACACTTTGCCTAGCTGAATCTGCAATTTGTATTTCCTGAGGGAGAAAAGGTATTATACAGGGAATGCAATTGAGTGAAAAAGATTATAAAAGACCTTGCAAAAAAAAAATTCCTTTAAAGGAAATTTCTGGAGAGGCAATTAATGAAAGCAAATTCTATTCTAGCAAGAAAACTAAAGATATCGAAGAATCTAAGTATAATACTGTTCTGATAGATGGCTTGAAACAGAGTTGGGGGAAGCCAGCCAACATTCTGGGATGCCTGTACAATTACCCGTGGCTACTTTTGCCCCTCTCTGCTCAGCTGTAAAAGTACATCAAATCCCAGGGCCTCTTTCAGTTGCCACTTTTACTAAGGGACAACATACCAACCCCTGACAGCTGTATTTAGACTTTCCCCAGCTACAGACTTGACTGAAGATAAAAGATCCCTAAAGTCCTCCAGGAGAGACACTTATATCAACAAAAAATGACATTTCCCCAAGGAGGGTCCTAGAGGTTGTCTGGACAGTTACATATCTAAGCACAAATGGATAGTGCTAAACATAAAATTATGAGCTCTAATGCAGGAAAATAATTTCAGTCTTCAAAATGTAGCAATTTACAATCATCGGAGACAAAAGGGCTATAGCCCCTTCTTACTAAACATTTCAAGTCATCTTTTGAGAAAGCCGGTTTTGTCACTTGGATCAACAATATAGTCAATTAGTGCCCAAAACAGTGTTTGGCCTATAGTCAGTGATTAATAAATCCTTGTTGATAATTATACTTTAGATCTGAGACATCATGTTCTTTTAAAATATTATCAAATGGGTCAAGTAATCATTAATAACACCACATATTTTAAGTACAATTCAGGAACCTGTCAGCTCATGTATGTATTAGGTCTAAGTTACATTCCAACCTTTTTTTTTTTTTTTTAGTAGACTGCCCACCCATTATACTTTTTATGCTAGCAGAAATTTGGTGTCCTTAATTTGTTTAGAATCTACACAATCCCATCAAAAATACAATAGAGTCAAATTAGACTGGTGGTGCCAAGATGCTTTGAAGATGAAATTCTTTACTCCCTAACCCTCCTTCATTTCTTCACCAGAGGAGACATCCAAACTGGTCTCCCTCCACTCAAAAATAATCAAGGCTCAGAATTTACATAAAATAATAATGTATGGTTTGCATTATTGCAAACTATGGTTTGCAAGGCATTTAAAATATATTACATCACTTGAATTTTGCAGTTACTTGGTGAGGCAGCAGGTACTCTGGATAACAGAAAATTGACAAATTTATTTCCAGGACTGCCCTTGGGCAGCCAACAGCTGGGAAGAAAGGGATCCTAGAGACCACCCCCAGGGCTCACATGAATCCAACCTTTCTATGACACAACAGAACCTGAATATGTGCAGGGCAACTTTACAATTTAAGGTATTGTTCAAACTGAATTTTACTTTATTTTAGTACTTTAATAAATATTTCAGTAATATCTTTGTTGTCACTGAAGAAAACTGAGTCTGTCCCCCTCTCTAAAACCTAGACAGGTCTTATTATAGTTCTAACCTGAAACCTTAAAAATTATATTGCTCAAACATTGTCTTTTCTCTTTCTAGCCTACTGTAAGTGGGATCCAAGTGTCCTTCCAATATGTTTCTTTAACAAACTTTATAATTAAAAAATGAAGTAATTCTGATTCAAGATGGATGACATTAGTAATTCAATATAAGAATTTAATGAATATCGCCTGTATGTGCAACATAGTGTTCAGTGCTATTTAAGAGATATTTTTTTAAGGCTAAGAGGCAGTCCCAAAACTCAAGTAGTTTAATTCAAGTTTATTGGACACACTGAGCAAAAACTCAGACAAAAGTAAAAACTCCTGTGCAGTACATATGACAAGTAGGCATTGAGTAGGCCCTGTGTTCACAACTTTGTTCTGATCATTCTGAAGATAATACTTATTTTGCTGAAGCCTAGAGAACAAGAGGCAGCATGTGCCAGGGGAGTCAAACTAGCACCTTAACCAACTTCTCCCTTCAGAACCTAAGGAAGACAGCCTAAGACCCGTAGCCCCAGAACCTTAGGTTAGCCAAGCTTCTGATCCCGTGCCCTTAGTTATCATCCTAGGAAGCAGCCCTTGTGGAGATGCAACTTGAGAACTCACTTGACAGGGGCTATACCTATAGCCATTGAAGAACTTGAAAGAAAAGTTCTTGCCTCCAAAGACTGTGACCCTGTCAAATGGTTCAACTTGAGAAATACGGAAATGACACAGAAGCAGCAGAATTACTATTTGCATTATTGCTCCACCCTAAGGACCACAGGCCTTCTGCTGACTTGCAGCTGAAACCTCCCCATTAGATAGGGAAGTCCTTTTTAAAATTCTTGCTGTAGAAGTGCTTTGCACAGAGTAGGTGTTTAGCAAATGCTTTATTCATTGATTCAATAACAGAGTCCCTAAACTCATGGAACTCAGAAGGCATAAAGAAGCTAAGACAACACAGATTATTACACTATAACACATACTATACCACAATCAGAGGCAATTGGAGATAAGAACCAATTATGGAAGAAGTTTTACCCTCTGGACAGTTAGCCCTTCAAGGCTTATTTTAAAGGCTGACTGGGGGAAATCCAACAGGAACAAAAAAGAAGCATGAGAAGAAACATCCGACACAAGGAAACAATGTGTGTAAAAGCATAAAAGTAGGAGAATTCATAGAATGTATTCAGGAATCAGAGAAGACAAGTTTGGCTGGAATTCTGAGTGGTCTCAGAGTTTCATTCTTGTCTCATCTTGTAAGCCCTTTAATTCCCTAAAAACTAGAGGGTCTGCCCAACGTACTTATGTTGTAGGAGGACTCTTTTGTGACATTGCTAGGCAGGGGTTTAGGAGCAAGCCATAGTCTGACTTGATCTATGAAGGTCACAAAAAAAACTAAACACAAAGGACTCAGGTAAATGGCAACTTCATCATGTTGGTCTGGGGTTGGACCCTGCTTTCACCTGAGAGGTGACTCAGGTCAGTTCCAATGGTCTTGTGATGGAGAGAGCCATCTGCACCAGAGAGAGACTGTGAGGACTGAGTGTGGATCACAACACAGTATTTTCACTTTTTTGTTTGTTGTTTGCTTTTTGTTTTCTTTCTCATTTTCTTTCCTTTTTGATCTGATTTTTTGTGTGTACAGCATGGTAATTACGGAAATATGTATAGAAGAAATGCACATGTTTTAACATATACTAGATTACTTGTCATGTAGAGGAGAGGTTGGGGGAAGGAAGGGAGAAAAAAATTGGAACACAAGGTTTTCCAAGGGTGAATGATGAAAACTCTCTTTACATGTAGTTTGAAAACAAAAAGCTATTATTTAAAAAAGAAAAGGGGAAAAAAGGAGGCCTACCCTTGATATTAATGTACACTGACCAAAGCAGTCCTTCCACCCAGACTTACTAAAAACAGTACTAAAGATTTTACAATTCAGTTAGAATCATAATCCTATGTATAAATCCTAGCATATTCCTAATAACTGTAGTCTTAATTAGTTTCTACCATTCATTAACAACTGACAATCATTGACCAACAGCATTTTAAGTACAAACTAAATGTGTCAATATTTTTTAAATGATCAATTTGTCTAAGATATGTAACTAAGTATTAGGAAAAGAGTTTATGTTTTAATTCTTTTCTTTTGAAATTAATTGGAAGGAGGCAACTAGATGGTGCAGTGAATAGAGCAATGGCCTGGAATCAGAAGGACCCGAGTTCAAATCTAGCCTCAGGCATTTGACATTTACTAGCTCAGCTGTCTGACCCTGTCACATGTCACTTAACCCCAACTGCCTCAAAGGAAAAAAAAAAAAAAAAAACGATTTTAAGCCCTCAAAAAGATTAATTTGTGAAGCAGACATAAATGCAGACATTAACAAACAAACAAAAAACAACCCGACAACTTGAAAAGCTTGGGGGGGAAAATGAGAATTTGAACCAAGGCCTCCTTCAATTCCTGAGAATATCCCTTCCACTCTCCTAACTTTTCCTCCACCCCCACTATCCTATCTCATTGCCACCTAATTATGCCAAACTGCTCACCAAACTGCCAGTTCCCCAGAAGAACTGCTCAACTACACAAATTTTAAAATATACTTGCTGAAAATGAAAAGGCAGGTGTACATGCACCTGGAATGCTCCCTGCAGTTCTATTTACTTGCACCTCAATAAAGAACAATAATAAATTTCAAAAAGAGCCAGAAAACTATGATTAAAATAATCAGGGGGATGGAAGAGCTGCAACCAGAAGAAATACAAAAATTAAGATTCTTTAGCCTTGGATAGATGGAGGCTTAGCGGATACAGAATTAAGATCTAAAAAAGTCACAAAGGCCACAGATACAGTAAAGGGAGGTATTATTCACTAAATCCCAGACTACAAAGAGCAGTTACCCCATCGAAGCCTGAAGGCAGAAGTCATGGAACTAATAAAAGAACTGCTTTACATAGCCCAGAGCAAACCGATGAAATACACTACCTAGACTGAAAATATATACAAGTATAAATACACACATATACACACACATACATATATATACATATATATATATATATATATATATATATATATATATATCAGTGCAAGTGTTCAAATAATTCACACATAACAAGCATACTCATGTCTCCCCACCCTAAAAAGCACCAACAACCTCCCCATGACCTTGCCAGTTACTCAAGCTTCCATCCCATCTCTCTTCCCTTTCACTGCTAAACTCCTGGGAATTATCCCCCACTCAATGCTTTTACTGACTAAGGCCTTCCCAGTCTCAATTCCTTCCAACCTTTTTTCAATCCCACCATCCCATGGAAGGACTGTCTCAAGAATCAACAAACTTCTTAATCACAAACTCCAATGACCTTTTATCTATCTTTATTCTCCTTGAACTGTCCAAAGCCTGAAGTGTCCAAATCCGCCCCCAGCTACCTTCTCTGCACACAATTTTCATGACACTTTTTTACTTTGAATTTCGCCACTGTTTTACTCTCCTCCCCCCTTTCCTAAGAGTAGATGTTGCCCCAAAGTTCTTGTCCTAGTTATCAAGTTTATTTCTCCTTTTTATACATTTTCTTCTTTGGCAATTTCATTCACTCCACTGGTTTTAATTGTTCCCTCTAAACAGACAGTAAGGAAATTTATATATCTATCATGCCTTTGGCTCTCCCCTCGAATTCCCATTTCACATCTCCACCTGCCTACTGGACAGCTCTACATGGATGTGCCAAATGCATCTCAAACTATACACACACAATACTTAAATCATCTCACTGAAACCTTATTCTTCCCTTCTATCTGTTGATGATATCACAATCTTCCCAGGCACTAGCACTAAATTTCAGTCACTTTAGATTATTCTCCCTCTCGACATGCAAGTCCTGTAGCCAAATCCTCTTCATTCTACCTCCATAACATAACACCCATCCATTTTCTTTCTCCCCACTCATACTGCCACCAGCCCTTACTCAAGTCTGCATCATATATCACCTGCATACTAGCCCCAGCCTTCCCTACCTCTGACTTCTCCCCTCTGTGGCCACCAAAATAGCCCAATACAGCCCTTGAGATCAGAACATCATCCAATGGCTTCAAAATGACTATGGATAAGACACCAGCTCTCTCACTTTGGCCATTAAAGGTCTGTCACAATCTCATTTCCATCTACCATTCTCAGTACTTCTCTCATTCTGCATATTCCATTAAAACTCAGCTACTAAGTGATCCCTACACCCAGTATCTGTGCACCTTAGTACAGGCTATGCCCCATGTCTCGGATGCAGTCCTACCTTTCCATCCCTCTACTTCAAGGACTCAGTCTAGTGTCACCTCTCCTTACTTAGCTTTCCTCATGTAGCCCCGCTCCAGTATTCTCTTCCTCCTCCAATTTAACTGGAGCACTTTCTCTCCTTTGCTCATATTCCACTCTATATATCTTGTAACAGATAAAATATAATCTAATATATACAATATAGGCAGGGACTGTGTCATATTTTCAACTTTGTATCCCTGTCACTAACAGCATCTTACACACAGTAGGGATTTAAAATTTACTGAAATCAATCTCATTTTAGAAAAGCCATTAAGAGGATGTTACACAAATCAGGGGCAATAACTCTCACCTTTTGAGATGGTCACCATCACAGAGAATATATGTGATTCAGTTTGATAAAATACCACTTAAAACTACTCTCAAAAATAGAATATTGGGGGCAAATGGACATGACCAAAGGTGATTGTCATTTTTTCTGTATCAATGTAATTTTAGGCTAACTCTTTTTGAACTTATTCCATGTGTCATGTCTTAACCTTATTTTTTCAAAGATTTCTACATTTTACCAACATTTGTTGTTTGTTTTGCAAGGTATTCAAAGCCTTTTCCTACTAAGCTTACACTACACTTCCTTCCTCTCTCAAAAACTCCCAAGTGCTCCAATGAATCTGGGAACATACCAATCCACAGGTCCTTCCCAATGATGGAGGTCATAGCCTCTATCCAAGCATGTCAACACTATACAACTGTCTCCCATGTGCTTCTCACATTCTTCACATTGGATCCATCACCATCATATACTAGCTATTCAATTTCTTTTGACATCAAAAAGATATCAGTGGAATTCTCAAGTCAGTCAATCTTTCCTAATCTCGCACTCTTATAAGCTGAACAGCTCATCATTTAGTAGGAAAAAAAAAAAACATGAATATGTTGTAGGCATTGTACATAGATATTGTTTTAGGTTTCAGGATTAAAAGGGTTTTAAAGAGACAATGCCTATGATATATTCATGTTTATTCTATAATATGTCTGATAAATGTGAACATGATAAATAATAAATGCTAGCTGAAGTGAATGTACTACACTAAGTACTGCAAAAAAAAAAAATCAATCCACAAGCATTTATTAAGTGCTTTCTATGTTCTAGGCATCATACTATGCACAAGAAATACAAAGACTTTCAAGGAGCTTATACTCTAATGGGGGAGACAAGTTAGTTAAAAATGAAATCAGTGTTTCTAACATCTACACATATTGAAATATTCCTATAAAATAGATTTCAGGGACTTTTGAATATAGTTCTGGTAATGTAACATATATAAAATGTATGTGTGTAATATAATTGTAGATATCACATGACTGAAAAATATCAATTATGTAAATATAAAAAGCATTCTTTAAATAAATCTGCCATCTTTGTAAAATAAGATCTGTCTCTTCATATCTACCAAAAAAATCCACTACATTTTACATGGATAATTTTTTTTCTTTCTTATTAGCATGAAGTACTTTTGTTGGTTGTGATTAGGAGATTCATACTTCACTTCCAATTACATGGGAAAATGGCAAAATCACAATATTTATATAATTAGGAAAACAAAAATATTTGGTATCAATTATAGAAATACATTAGACAAAAGTTGGTATGGGGCTAATAATTTTCTTTCCCATGCTTTCCTATCCATTTTTTTTTTGAAGAGAAATACCACTACTTACAACTATCCTGAAAAAAATATATATAATTTTCTTAATTGCATGGAAGAAAAATGAGTAGCATATTTAAAAAATTAATAAAAATTTAAAGTTAATAAACTATATTAAAAATAGCTCTGCTCTTACCCATCTAGTAACCAATAGCATTAAAATTCTGGAGCTCTTAAAAATTGACTCTCCCCAAGACAAATCCAGAGCAGAACATATATTTTAAATATGATAATCATACCATAAATTATAATTATACATTCTTCTGGTCTTTGTCATAAATTAACTTGAAGCTGAAAATGGAATCGCCACAACTATAATGTTAACACAAAATAAATGCACACTTAAACAAGATGGAAGAAAGAGTGGCTGCATTTTTAGAAATCAACCAGTAGAAAAATTATAGAAATAAGAGTTTCACGCCCCTTTAGAAAAAAGGCATTAGTTTTATTTTATTCAATATGCAGATTTGATGAAAATAAAGTGTCTGAAAATCTTGGTGACTTTAGCTCATTTTACTTTTTGATCTAAAACAAAAACTACTCCATATCAGTTCTAGTGTACATGAGATCAGTATTACGTCTAAAACACAAACAATATTCCAGGTTCTTCCCTGCATCCCATACATATGTTATGATGGTTCTTTTTCAGGTTTTAAAAATAAAATCTACAAATGTCAAGTCAAGGACAATAATGGAGGAAAATATGCAGTAATGTAACTAAAGAAGAATATATTTAGCTTTTTGCTTCTCAGTCAAGGCTGAAAATAACTCTCAACACACTACACTATACAAACAAGCTCCATTTGCAAAGGAGAAAAAAATGAAGGCTCCTATCATGTAGCTCTAATATTATAACATGGAGAGCAGTTAAAATTCCTTTCTGCTGAAAATGATTCTCATTTAGGCTTAGTCAAAGGCTACCCTGTCTATTACTAATTCTGAGGAACACCAAAACAGTCTACTTGGGTAGGTTTTTTCCATCATTCCAATCTCCAGTCTTATCAAGGCACAGACATCTGCTCCAACTCTTAAGAACATAGAATTTTTAATTCTATTTATATATTATATTATATATTAAGTGCATAAATATCTTTAATATATTTTTCTCTATACAAATGAGGCTTCATACTTAGTGACTACCATTTTCTCTAGACTCTGCCATCAGAAAAGGAACACATATTGAATGAGAACTCTCCATTCCTCCCTCTTTTTTTTTTTTTTAAACTTCTCCATGTGATCAATTAGGTTAGAGATACAACTACAAGAAAAAAATCCCTTTCTCTTCCCAGGAACAATTTCAAAGAATTATGATTGCCCTTTAATTTTTTTTTCTTATTTTTCTCTTATCCATGGACTTAAGGATCATTTCAGTAGTAATATGAAGTTTAATGATTTATAATTCTCAATTAATAATATGTCATATAGCTCTTTAAAACTTACAAAATCATTTTTACAACTCCTATTTGATCTCCTCAATAGCCCTATGAAGTTGGCAGGAAAAGTTTCATTACATATTTTACAAAAAAGAAAACCAAAGATCAGAAAAACTTGCCCACAGTTAGATGGCAGAGCCTGTACATTAACTCTAGAGTGATCCTAAATACAGCTTTGAAAAATTTAAATTAACTTGATCTACCACATTTTAAATTTTAAAAATAAAGATTTAATATATTTTAAAACACATTTTAAATACATGTTTAAAAAGATACCCATTGTCCTTTTCCCTTACCAGATTAAAAGTATCCCCTCTACTTCTACCCTACCCCCCCAAGATAGGTATTATTTGATGAAAAACAAAGAAAGAGTGCTGAAATCTAATGAATTTCCACACAACTGGCACCAGAATCCCAGGATCTGAGTTGGAAGGACCTCAAAGGCTATCTATATCAAGTCTAACCCATACTTGCACAAGAATCCCCTCAGCAACATATCTGACTAGTAGTCATTAGCCTCCTCTTGGAACACCTCCAGTAAAGGGGAAACCAGTACCTCCTCCTAAGCAGGTCATTCCACTTTGGGATAGCTCTAATTGTTAGGAAGTTTTTCCTTACATGGAGCCCAAATCTGCCTCTCTGCAACTTCCATCCATAACTCTCCATAGTATCAATGTCACAGTAATATCTCAGTTGACAGCAAAGAGTGTGAAGAGCCCCAACAGCAGTTTCAATATATAATATAACAAATGCCATATGGGGTCAAAGTTACTTGGAGCACGTAGCCCAGAGTCCTAATTAACAAGGGAGAGTACCCTACACTAGTGAGACAAAGGGCACAGCATTTAAAGGTTAGGGATTTATTCAGACTAGCACTTGATTTATCTCTACTTTGTAGTAAAAGATTATGAATAATATTTATTATTTTCTGAATACTAGACACTGAACTGGAGAGACCAGAAAGTTGGGATAACTCAAAAGCTGCAATAAGTTAGAACTATTTGTGGTTTGATTAATGCTTTTTTCATGTTTTGTGTACAAAATATTGAAATATCAAATCACTATGGTAAAATGCGTCAATTCAGTTTTCATTGTAGTTTTTTTCCTATCCTTACATTTGACCACAAAGGATATCACTTTTGAGTAACTGAATGTTCTCGATATACTGCACTCCAAATCAAAAATAAGATTGTGTAACACTAGAGTTCTTTTTATTATTATTAAAGCTTTTTTTTCCCCAAAACATATGCATGGATCCTTGCAAAACCTTGTGTTCCAAATATTTCCCACTTCTCTCCATCCCCTCCCCTAGAGGGCAAGCAATCCAATATATGTTAAACGTGTTAAAAATATATGTTAAATCCAATATATATATATAATAATCTTGCTGCACAAGAAAAATCAGATCAAAAAGGAAAAAAAGAAAAATAAAATGCAAGCAAGCAACAAAAAGAATGAAAATGCTATATGTTAATACTACAGTTCTAACGAAAATCTCTTTGTGATATTGTAATCTATGCTATGAAACTTTTTGGTACACATTATCAAGCCTTTCATTTTTCATCAATTATAATGCTGTAATATTTTAAAATTTCAGATAAAATTTTTTTACAACTTGGAAAAATAAGGTTAAAATATGGTTTGAAGGGGGAGAGATCAGGGGAGAAATCCTATGCATGTATAAAAAATAAATGCATTGCCCTGTTTTTTTCTTTGACACATTTCTTTTAAAGGGTGGAGGGGTCACAAATGGACAAAGTGAGCAAAGCCAAAGAAGCATCCTGATGGGCTAAAAAGGTTCTACCATTAGAAGCATATGACAAATTCTTAAGTCATAACTTTGAAGTTAAGATCAAAGGTAAGGAAATGTTGGAGAAAAACCTAGCATTAATCTTACCAATTACAAGGTGAATCCACTCTGTGCCTTTTTCCTAAATTTTTCCCTTCCCCATGATTTGCACATCTCTAAAATTGAGTAACAGGGCTTTGCTATTCTATGATTCCAATTTGACAGCACATAAGCAAAGGTAAAAATAAATTTTAATTATCCATATAAATGTAGATAGATACAACATTAATGCCTAACAAATTTAATTCATATTTGGAATAAGTCAACAAGTATTCAATGACTGCCAATAACACATGCTAGGTAATTGTATATAATTTATATTTGCATAAAACATTATTATAAAGATTTAACATTATTTTTGCATAGCTGCTTTCAATTTGAGATCCCAGAGAGTTGCCAAGTCCTATTTACTCCACTTTAGAGATGTGAAAATCAAGTTGAGGAGAAAAATGAAGGAAAAAGGCTAAGGGGAGGGTTGCCATGAAGCCAGCAGGTTCAGGCTAGGCTTCTTCTCCAATATGCCCCTTCCCTTTGATGTTCATTTCTAGCTTCTGACCTCAGCACTTACCGTTGCTCACATGTCTCTCAATGGAGCCTCATTAGCTCATCAGAATATATGTACTTATTTATACACACAAATATATTGACATATATAGTAAAGTCAAATCAAAGTGTCCCACCTGACCACATATATACCATGGATAACGCTGTAAAATTACAGCAAGTCAACAAATTGCCCTCCCGGGATAAAGAATATAGTAGACTTTTACTGAATATTTGCTAATTGATTCCAAATACAAATCAAACTATGTCCTAATAGACTCAGACCCAAATGACAAATAACCACAGGATATTAGAATCATCATCAAAAATGTCCAGGACTCATTTCTTTTCTTTACAATACTTCAGCGTTCAATGGATCCAATTACACAGTTTCAAAATGGAATACATAATTGTGGGGGAGTAAACAGTTTTTTCATACCCTCAATCCCAGATGATTATCCTTCCCCATCTTCCCAGATTCAGATTTAAATCCTAATAACATGAGGAGTCATTTACATGAGCTATGAGAGAATTTTTAAGCCACATTTTGGTATAGCGAGCCAGACCCAAGCCTGGCAGGACCCAGGAAGAGACAATTTCAAGGCTCATCTCTGGTACATTCCCCCTGACAGACCTGGATAGATCACTTAACTCTCAATACTTCAGGCAACTCTGAAGGTTCTAAGTGTAGAGCAGGTGCCTCTCCTGCACTGGTAACAGAAGCATCTTCACCAAGATTTATTGGGCCACACTTGTGAATTCATTAATATAAAAGAACTATAAGAATTAATTGGGGTTGGTACCTGCTCTACAAGGTAGACTGGAACACCTAGAGGGTAAATGACTTTAAAATCAGAGGATTTAGAGCTGGAGGGCTCTAATTATTATTGGGTTACACCTCCTCATTTTATAGATAAAATCCAGCCAGCCAGTGTCCAAGGCAAAGATCTTACTGATTCCAGGCCAATCCTGCCATGCTGTGCTCCATCTCTAAATCCATATGCATATCTTCAACTTTAAGAAGCATCTGGGAGATAAAAGGTTTCTCCTTCTAAAATTTAAAAAAAAAAAGTCAGTCGACAGCATTTATTGAGTAGCTAGTTTGCAGAGTTTGCAAGCCACAAAAGAAAACAAATAAAGATTTCCATTAATATCCTGATAATCAGATCACTAACACCCAGTAAAATCACACTTAAACTCAGTGCCATTTGTTTTTGGTTAAATAGCACTTTTTAAGCATCTCAAAAATATTCTTTCAACAAATGTTCAGAGATACAGAAAATGAGGAGACAATCTAAACTAAAGGACTTATGAAAGATCATAATACACATATTATTATTAGAGTATGCAAAACTAAAATCCAGGAATTCTAGAATGGAAAACATTTTTGACCAATCAAAAATCCTTAATTTTCTTCTTATCTTGATTGTATTTAATCACTCTTCCACATTATAAGCTCCATGAGGGCAGGCATTCTGTCTTAACTGTTTTATCTCCCTTAATGTTCACCATAAAGCTCTGCAATTTATAGACATTTTTAATACATATTTGTTGCAGGTGCACAGAGCTAAAAGATATCTATATATCATCTGAATAAAACCTCCCCATGACCATTTTTATAGTCAAGGAAACGGAGACCCAGCAAAGTTCAGAGTCCTCCTTAAGGCCACAGTTCTAGAACTTAGAAGAGCCAGAGTTTGAACTCAGGCCTCCAATTCCAAACACAATGTTCTTTTAGTTACATCACATTAAGCTAAGTTTGATGAAAATTTATGAACATCTTTAAACTAATAGAACTGTTTTACTAAAACATAAATAAGGTTTCATTTAGGAAAATGATATGGAGAAAATCTTAGTTATAATCATCACAGATCATTGTCTCCTTTGTTAAGTATTTTGGTGAAAAATATAGCAAAAAAGAATTTAGCACATTTAATTATATTCAAAATATAAAAAAGTCACAAATTATTGATTTGTAGGAAAAGACACTAATATACAGTATTTGCTTTTGTTAAAAATCCTTAAAATATTCTTTGAAAAGGAGCTCTTTTTAATTGATAAATATATACCTAAACTCCAACCCCCCCCCCAAAAAAAAAAAAAACTAGCATTATTTAAACTTTGAAACTGTGAAACAGTAGAAGCTTTCCCAATAAATACAAGGGTAAAGCAAGGATACTCAATCTTTTCCACTATTATATGACATACTTCTAGACATCCTAAAAAACATTAAAATAGAAATTAAAGCCAAAACACTGACAAAAAGACAGAATAATTTCTATTTGCAGATGATGCTATAGTTTAGTTGAAAAAAAAAAGTAGAAAAAATTTAAAACAAAATTTAGAAAAAAATTTAAAACAAAATTTTAAGCCAAATATTTGCATATAAAATAAGTCCACAAAAAAGTATCAGCCTTTCTATACTGCAATAGCAAAAATCAGGAATAAATGAAAGAATGAGAAATTACATTTAAAATAACTTTTAAAGTACATAAATAGCTGGAAGTTAACCTATCAAGACAACAAAATACTGTTTATAGTATGGACCATATTGATATAATAAAAATGATGTCACCTCAATTAACTTAAAAAGTTACTGATACCAAACTACCAAGGGTTACTTTACAGGCCTAGATAAATACATGTCCAAATTCATTTGAAAAATCAAAATGTCTTAATTCTCAAGTAAAATATTTTAAAAAGCAAGACTAGAAGGAGTATTGCAAGATTTCAAACTACACTATAAAAGAATAATCAAACTTTTTTAAAATGGAAAATTGGAACAATAGAATATTCTAGATAATGAAGCATTAGAAACAAAATTTGACAACCTACCTAAGAACATTACTTATGTAAGCTACCAAAGAACATTACATACATAAGGAAAGACTCCATACTTGACAAGAATTGATGGTAAAAAAATATTTTGGGCAGAAAATCAGTTTTTATAATTTTCTTACACTATATATTCAACTTTCAAATAATAACAATCTAAGAATAAAAATCAGTATTTTTAATTAAAAGAATTGAAGAAGATACCTTTTGCAACTATGTCTAGTAGGTAAATTCTTAATCAGGATAAGGGAATCATATGAAAAGAAAAAGATTTCCATTTATATAAACAAAATAAATGTAGCTAGAACTGGAAGGGATCATCATTAAAAGGTATTGTTAAGTCTATATATTCAAGAGATATGCAGAATTAATATATATAAAAGTCTGAGAACTACTACTCAGTATATAAGTGGTCAAAATTATAAATATTCAAAACCTAAATCAACAAACTATGAAATGACAAACTGCTAAAAACATGAATTTAAATTAAAATAATACTGAAGCTTTACACACACTTCACAATATGGAATAAATGACAAGAGTCTTTTTTTTTTTTTAAAGTCAGTGTTTGAAGTGCTATGACAAATAAGTACACTAACATACCATCAGTGGACCTATGAATTTGTCCAACTTTTCTGGGAAGAAAAAAATTGCAATTATTTAAAAAAATGTTACTAAATTATTCATACCCTTTGATCCAAAGATCAAACTGCCAAGCATATACATCTCAAGTGATAAAAACATAAATTCCTACATTTATGAAAATATTCATGGCAGCACTTGCCTAGGAGCAAAAAAATACAATAGGTACCCATCATTTGATAGTTGGTGAAAAAAAGATGGATTTTAATATAATCAAATATTATTACTCCATAAGAAACAATGTGAGGAATTCAGAGAGACAAAGAAATGTCCACTATAGAGTGAAATAAGTAGAGCCAAGAAAACACTATACATAAAATGAATTCTGAGTAACTAATGACACAATCTGGTCTGAGAGAAAATATAATTAAATGAAACTTCCTCCTTTCCTTGGAAATTGGGGGTAGGGGAGAAGAGATAAAAAGAAAATGAATCTGGGAAAGGCTGACTATCCATCCTACAGTGCCCACTGAATTTAACTCTGTTTTTGTTTTAAGGGAATAAGTCTCATTGAGGAATATTACTAGAAATGGCTGATATAGAAATACAAGCAGTTCAAGAAAGCATGCTGTGTTGAAGACACAGACCCAAATTTTTAAGACATGGGTTCAAATGTACTTTTGACACTAAGTGCATAACCATGGAAGAGTCATTTAATCTTTCTGACCTTCCATCTCTCATCTATAACCTGGGGAAAACCAGACTCATACTATGCAGATTTCAGGGTTGTCAGGACTCTCAAGTGGGAAAAGATCTATGTTTTATAAAAGTGCCATAAAAACATTACCTTCTAAATCACATCTCTGTATCCCTTTAAGGTTTGCTAAGCACTTTCCCCACAACTTATTCACAAATGAAATTAAGGATCCTGAAGTTATAAAACTTAGTGCCAAAAAATTGGCAAATGGACATTGCCACAAAGGTCACTTGCACAGCCTCATTTAGAGGGCCCAGACTTTGAAGTCCAATGTCCTAACTCCAAGCACTACACTAAGCTATCACTCTGGTTACTGGGCATCAGGACCAAAGGCTGTACGCAAATTGCAAAGCTATACAGGATGCATTTGTAAAATACTTTTCTCACCTAATATGTGAACCTGCCATGGCCCACTTATCATAGAAACGTCTCGATTTAGGGTCTCCAAAGATACTGGAAGAGCCTGATGTGCCATGGTCAGAAGAAGTAAACATGGTTAAACTGAACCAGCACAAGAAGAACCGGAGTATTTAGGGAACAGCAGTAAGCCTTATGAAAAACATACTTTGGGTCTACATAAATATAAACAAATTTAGTAGAAAGTGGCTAGATAAAGAATAATCTGTAAATGTTTACGCCAAAAAAAAAAAAAAAAAAAGAATGAGAAGAAAACCTTTGGGGAAATCATAACTAGGTAAACAGGCATCTGGTGGGAAATTGTTGCTGGGGAGATACTGATAGTAACATACAACCATCACTCTCAGGAGGCTCACAAGAGGTAACACACTGGAATACCCACATGCTTCTACCTCTAGCTACTCTTATCTCCAGCTAGTACTATCTCTCTGCCCCAGGGTTCTGCCCTCTAACCAATCTAACAATGTGTCTCCCCTTTTTCCTCTCCCCCTTTGACTGGTCTCTATTTTAATATAGCTTTACTGATACTATTCCCTCATTTCTCTATACAAACCTCTGAATACTTGTGTTTTGTGGTATTTTAGAGTTATCTGAATACTCAAGTTAACATGATCTCACACCCAAATGAAATGTACCATGAGACAATTAGGCGAGACAAGCAAAATCAAAGAGAACTTGAGAAAACAGTCCAGAAGAGCAATTCATGTACTTCTAAAGGTCAAAAGATTGTCTCAGATCGAGGAAGGAAAGAGAAGCATAAATAGGAAAATAGGAGAGTGTTGGGCACACAGAAATAGCAGAGAAATGGAAGTACAAGGGTCCTTAGCAATGTGGGAGAGTCATGAAGGCACGCCCTCCAAGCAGAGGGAGAAAGGGCCCAAAGGTTTCAGTCCAAAATGTTGACATCCCAATACAAACCCACAACAAGCAGTCTGTCAGTCACAGATTTAGAGACCACTCATTTTCTTAACAAGATAAAGTAAAAAAATGACAATAACTATACTTAAGTATAAATTTCATTTCTTGTGAGCCGTTTAAAATCCTATCCATCAAATGTCTGTAAATTAAGACTCCTCCTCCTTCTTTGAGAAGCAAATGAATTACTAGTTTCATTCTCTAAGTTTATATATTTGATATGTGTATGTTTGTGTGTGCATATTTATATGCATGTATACACATACACACAATCCACAACACAAAGCCATTGTTAGTTTTGGAACCATGAAAACATCAATTTCAATAAATTTTATTCCATTTGATTCAACATTTATTAAGTTGTATAGAAGATGATATTTATACCTGCATATTTATGCAGAGTATAAAAAACAAGAAAAACTAGAGAACTAAGGCAAGAAGGAAATGATAACAAAATATATACCCTAAGACTCAATGGGAAGTATGCCTGTAAACAAAAATATCTTCTTTAAAATCAGCAGTGTAAGTAAAGGGAGGCAGAAGAGGTACATTATACATTAAGAAAATAAATTCATGTGAAGAAATATAGGAAAGGAGGTAAGGTTTAAAAATGAAATTTAAATAACTATGATAGAGATAATTTTGACTGAGGATGAGTGAAGAAATATTAGTTTATCATCAAAGCAGTCTATATACCACTGGGAAAGAAAGAGGACACAGGTTAGTTCAGGAAAATATCGCTAGTGTTCCATATTTTAGCAAATCTATGATAAGATAAGACTTTTAATTATGAAAATATGTGCGTGAGAGTTCTCTCTGACTAACACATAGAAACTAATACTACTGATTATAATTATAAATTGTCATGCTTCAAAAAGTGAAAAAGAAAATTAACAAAATGTTTCTAGACCTGACTCTCATGTACATGGAGGAACGAGTTGCTGGAGTAAAGATTAAAAAAAAAAAAAAAAAAAAAAAAAAAAACCTTATGGGAAAATGACTGTTTCACCTTAAAATTTGTAGTAAGGGAGAGAAAAGTGAGAAATAAATCTGTCAAATATAACCTAAATATTTGGAGAGAAGATTTCACAGGTTTCTGAGAAGAATAAATAGGAAGCCACGAAAAAGAAAAGGACTGAAGAAGCTAGCCCAAGAGAAATGGGATCTCTCAAGAATGAAATTCAAAAAAAAAAAAAAAAATGAGAGAAATGATTTTTATGAGCAAGAGAAAAATTCTCTGAAAAGAATACCATGGAAACAGAGAACTTAATGACTAACCCAGATTATAAAGAGAAAATGACTGTCAAAAATATAAACCTATACATATCCATGCATATATAATGAAGGATTGATGCAAAAATGTGTTATAAGACTTCTAAGAACATCAATACCAGAAGAGGTCTGAAATTGGTGGAGAAAGCCAAAGGGTTTTTTGTTGTTTTTAGTTTTGTTTTGTTTTTAAGGAGGAAAAGGGCTATCTATACCTGTAGAGAGAGAAAGGGAGGCTCAAAGAGACCAAAAATGCTACTTGAGATGGAGACAAGGCTAACAGCCGAGACAGAGGAGAAAGAGGAGGGGGAAAAGAGAAAGAGTAGAGCTGCCTATTTTACATTTGTTTTTCTCTAGAAAAGTAGTAGTCACATAGAAAGAACACAACATAAGGAGCAAGTTGGAAACAGAAAAACAAAAATGTTCAAATAGCAAAAAAAGCACCTCATTGCCCTTAAAAAATACCCGTCACCCAGTTAATATGAACTACATCCCAAAGTAGCATAAGGACCAAATATTGTTGATCTGAGGGCATGATCTGTAAAATATTATGGACAAATCAGTAAAAGGCTATGGGACTGGATGGCATTTAAGGTCCCTTCCAAGTCTGCATGTAAAAAGGCAAATTTTATTTCAATTTTCACAAGAGAAAGTGAACTGATCTGACAACTAACAAAGTTAGTTAAAGAGACAGGTTACAGCTAGGAAATGAAGTGATTACAAAGTCAGTCTGCCTTAATCAACAATGGAAGATACCAGGTTAATGGCATTTCCATTTTTAACAAGGTTATGAGGCTGGTTAAGGACAAGAATGCTATATAGTCTACCTAAAGTAAAGCCTTTATTATACAGTCTACTAAAAGCAAGAATTGTTTTTTTCTATCACCAGCACCGAGCCTGGTGCCTAACATATAACCATGTAATGAGTGATTGGCTGATTTTTGGACAAATAAGCCAGAAAGATATAGGCTAAAGGCAATAGCCTATTAAGGTGATTTGGATAGTACGTCGCAGGAGATCCAGAATAGTTGCTAATGATTTAATGTCATTTTGAAAGATTTCTAGATGATTGTCTAGGATCAATGCTTGGCCTTGGTCTGTGTTTAACATTTTTATTAATGAGTTAAAGACACAAAATGCTTATCAAATTTACAAGCGACACAGCTAATACATTGGATGAAAATCCAGAACTAAAAGGACAGAGTATTGGTCTAAATATAAGAAAAAGAAATTTAACATGGGTAAATGTAAAGGCCTACACAGATCCCCAAAAAAAAAACCATTTCAGGAGAAGATGGGGGAGTGATGTCTAAAAAGTCATTCATCTGGAAAAGAGAGGACTAAAAAAGTAAACAAATCACCCCTGTAAAATGACAGCCAAAAAATAGCAAAATTTATAATATTTATGCCATTTTTGGCTACATTAGAAGTTCTATATGCCAATTTATAGGAAGAAAATAATCTGCCTATCTTCTGCCATGATTAGGTCAGATCTAGAGAAAGGCTTTTCTTTTAAGGTACCACATTTTAAGAATATTATTAACAAGATGAAGAGCGTCTGGAGGGACTAAGAAGGTGAAAAGATAAAAAAGGAAAAACAACATTGTTGCTACTAGCTTGTCAGATGTCTAATTTACTTCAAAGGGGACTATGACAAAATTTTGATCTCACTACAAAAGCCCACTCTCTTGAGTCTCATTTTTATAGTACATACATCAGACAAAGCACAAGAAACCAAGCAATAAACTTAAAACAGTTCAAAGGAAACAGAGAAACTCAATCTCCAAATAATTTCTATTTCATCCTCATAGACATATCTGGGCAACAGAGAATTATGTCTATGTACATGCAGATATATGTAAGTTATAAGGATATGTATGCAATATAAATAGGAGATAATCTCAGAGAAAATGTACTGGCTATTGGAAAGGAGGAATAAAGGAAATATGAATGACAGACTACACCACACAGACTCAATAATGTCATGTTTTCCATGAAGAAGACTTTCAGGCATCTTTGAAAACAGGGTCAACTTTAGACACAAGGAGTTTGCTTTCCATCTGTCTCTGAGAATCCAAAGATTCATGGATCAATGGGAAGGTACCAAGGATGAAAATCCAAGTGTTTCTTCTGTGTTCCTCTTTACTCTGACAGATACCATATCCAAGAAAAAAGTGATTTAAGGCCTAGTATTTCTATAATATAGTAGAAAGGACAATCAATTTGAAGACAGAGAAACTAAACACACATTTTGCCTCTGCTCATAACCTATGGGACCTTGAGCAAGCGACTTCCCTTCTGTGTGAGTTCTAGTTTTTCATTTGAATTTGTTATTGAAGATCAAAGGGATTTCTAAGGTCTCCATTCCAGCTTCAATTCCTATGGTCCAGTTAAGCTTAAAGTGAAATAACTGTACAGCTCCAGCATCTCACAACCATGTGCAAGTAAGCAAGAACTATAAGTGCCTCATCAGATTTAACTTGCCCAACAGAAATTTAGAAAGAAGCCAGTGCTAGCATGTGGACAAATGATATAAGGAAATGGGGGAGGGAGTTGGGAGGTTGGAAAGGGAGGAACCAGCCTAGAAACATATCTGCACTTATTACTTGTCCACTACAACTGAAATATAGCAAGGCAGTACTTCAGGTCCAGTCTAAATTAATCGTGAAGAATAAATATATGGAACACCAATTTAAATTAAAAGGCCAGATTAAAACAAGACTTTTTTGTATAATAGGTCACAAATAAACCATGACCCACCCACCCCTTTAAAAATTTTTTCTACCTGCTGTCCAGGACAGCCTTATTAGTGCCAGAAATGATGAACTGTCCTCTTCAATGTTTAAGTAGGATTTTTTCTGTTTCATGTTTTCTTCTCTTTGAGGTGTGTAAATTTTACTAGGTGGTAACTTTCAATTACTTTGTACCCTATTTTCCAGGTCACAGTCTCCTTCTCTTCTTCCCTACACTATTCCCAAGACAGTTTAACTGCCAAGGACACAAGGCGCCCATTCCTCTCTCCCTGAGACATTTCCCCTCCCCCTTCTCTGGAGTTGTTTGGGGGATGGGGAAGAGCCAAGTCTTAAACCCAGCCCCTTTAGGGCCACAATTTCCCAACTTTACCATTCTAAACAGTCTGAGGGATTCCTTTCTGCTTCTTTCCCCTAGAAACTCACCTAGGTCTTGTGGGGAGACCCAGGGAAGTGGTCAGAAGAAGGAAATTGATCTGAATGGGGAGAGGAAAGAAAGTAAGCCAGAAATCTATCCATTAGCTCCACTGTCAAATGTGGCAAGGGTGACTAAGTAGGCTAAAGCTCACCTTCCTTCAATGTGTCTTCTGACACTGACCTCATTCTCACAGATGAAAGGAATTTAGGGGTAGAAAGAGCAAGATAAAGTAGAAAATGGGAGGAGGTAATCATCTGGTGAAAATGGCAGGATTGGTAATAAATCTACTACTTTGTCAGGGGAAACACAATTTAGAATAACAAGTGAGAGAGAGTACAGGATTTAAAGCTAGAAGTAACAGAATCTAGCTCTCCCCCTTCATTTTTCAGAGACCCCTGGGAAAATCAGCAGTGCTTTCCTATTATCTCAAGCAGCTCCCTGTCATTTACACTGCTTTGTTGTTTTAACATCAATATCTTTCTAATATTGCTCTATATAGGAATGAATCAGTCAATGAAGAATCAAAGTATCAGGTGATCCAAGAAGAAATGGAAATAAATATGGTGGATGGCCATAGGGTACAACAGAGAAGCAAGAAATGTCAGAGAAGAGTTAAGAGTACACAATCAGAAAAGCTGGTGAGACAATGGTTTATTTAGGAGTGGGGAAAACAGATAGACATTATGGGTGCAGCATTAATTTTCATGTAAGATTTAAAAGGCCTAGAGAACCAGCAAGATCATCTAAAAAATTTCATAGAGGATACGGATGATGGCAGCAACCCATGCCGGTATATATAAGAAGGCAGATGCACTTTAGAACTGAAATATTTATGTGTATGTGACCTCAGAGATCATCTAGATTCAACTCCTATTTCCTAAGTGAAAAATCCAGAGACAAGAAAGTTTAAATGATTTGCCCTATGGTCATATGAGGAGTAATAGCAAAGCTGGGAAGGGAACATAGATGTCCCAACTCCAAGAATAAGGGTTCTTTTCAATACACCATACTATCTATCCATTGTATCAACAGTTTTGCTAGAAATAGCTCATCCTTATGTCTACAATGAAATGAACTTTTCTGGTCCTGTTCCTTATATGTATCTTCTACTAGTCCTGGTAAGAAGGATAGCACTCTCAAAGAGAATCCCTAACGGCATCCAGTGCTTGAGAGCTTGAAATAGAAATCAACTGAAGATAACTCTGGATAACTATACCCACATGCTCTTCATCTCAGAGTCATTAGGTCAGCCTATTGCCTAAATCCCTTGGTGCATGCGGGCAGAAACCCAGGCTAGATTTCAGAAGACTCTTCCCCACTGATGCGGGAAGTATAACGAACAAAGACCTGTCAGGAGGAGGAATTTTAGGCCAGGAAGCAAGAATTGGAACACAAAGAGTTAGTAAATATGATGAAATCCCAATTTATACACACCCCTACTTTTCTGATCCCTTCTGTTACTTCCTATAATCCATCTTGAGGAATCTAATCTTATTCCTTTATTCCTCATCCAAATCTTCTAACAGCACCTTTCCAATGCTAAAAACCCAATTACCATCACCCAACAAGCACAGACACACACACACACACACACACAAAAAAAAAAAAAAAAAAAAAAAAAAAAAAAGATGTTCTTAGAGATGGGCTAAATGATGGATTTGATTTATGGGTTTTCCTGAACCCAAAGGATTTTCCATTATGGCCTGGAAAGATTCCAGAAGAGTGCCTTGAGTCTTAAAGGCATTTTCTGGCTTAAAAGTCCCTTATTAAAATACATCTATCATCGGATGGGAAACCACTAATGACGAAACTTCCTTAATCAATACATACTGTTAAGTCTACAACTGAATATTAAAGAACTGCCTGGGTTACTTAAAGATTAAGTTATTTATTTGATCAAGGTCACAGCCAGTATATGTGGGAGGCAAGACTAGGATTTAGATCTTCCTGACTCTTGAGGCTGGTTCTCGATATCCTATGTGTACATGTACATATATGTATTATAGGAAGTACTAAACTGATAACAAATTTTACTAGATATTTAAAAAAAAAAAAAAACCTTATTAGGAATTAGTTGAGATCTAAGACAAGCTGAGGGATGGGGAGGCTTGAGGCAAGAAAAGGAAAAGCAAGTTTTATCTACTTTAAAATTCTGTCCTGAATTTAGAATCTAAAACAATTCCCTATTGCCTATTTGATCAAGTACAAATTCTTTGACTTGACCTTCACAGACCTCCAGAATACTGGCCCACTTTACATATTTAAAACTTTAATACACTGCTTCTAAATGTTCTTTCTTGGTTTGCTCTTCTGTTCTATCAAAAGCCAACTTATTCTTTATTCTAAAACACAGTTTAACCCTCCAAGCTCCGTGATCATGCATTTCTATAACAATTCTTGTTTACTTTCTCATCTGACACTTTTGTTCTGGTCTGAGTTATTCATGACCTTTTCATGTCTAATGTTTTATTCCCCAACTAGACTCAGATACTTGATATCAGAAATGTTTAGTTCCTTCATAGCACACTATCTTCCAACTAATAGACAATCAAAAAAGACTTTTCAATAGATGTTATTATAACAGCTTAAACTCATATAGACATTTACCCTTATACAAAGCTATAGCAAGATCTTATTTGATCCTCATAACTGCAAGTTGGATACAAAGAATGTATCCTAATGTTACAAATAGGAAAAGGAAGCTGAAAAGTCTTTGTAAAGTAACTCATCCAAAGGTTACACAAACATTTAAGCACCTATCCGTTCAAAGAAAGAAGACCCTATTCTAAATCCTGAAGATACAAAGATGAAAAAAAAAAGTGGTACCACACCAGACCATCAGAGAGCTTACCTTCTCAAACATTTTGTGACCAGAGCCAGTAATAAAACACAACTTCCCTGATTCCCAGGTTCACTGTGGCTCAAATGTTCTTGAGAGTACTCAATAATGAACAGCTGTGTTTGGCATAACCCTAAGATTTTCAATGGGTATCACCAAACAAGGAAGTAAGGTGTGTCTGATATCCTATAGCCAGAACTAAATTAAAAGATTCAGTACATTATAAGATGATCAATCCAATTCCCTGACCCTGGGTTAGAAATGAGGTTAACAAGAACCTGCTGGGTTCTTCCTTGGGGATGGGAAGGGTAAGGATGGTGAGAGATAGATAATACTGTATATATAGGTGTGTCTCTTTTAAGGGGAGGGGACAATTTCATTCCTCAAGATGCCATTAAAGAGCTGGCCAGGGTGACTACTGATGGTACAATTCTTTATGACCGTGAAATTTAACTAAATTAAATAGCTGGTTAGTGGGAATGGAACCTATAATCTTTTAATTATGCTAAATTAAAAAAAAACCCTGAGCTCGGACACCCTTTTAAACAGGGAAGTCTGCCCTGTAATGGTAAGTCCTTATTTCAATAGGGCGTTTTAGCATATTTTTTTTTTTAACTTGAGAGTATTCTTCAACAAAGTATTAAAATATAGTTAAGAGGCAGGCACCTCCACTCAGGTAAGCACTATTCCAGAAATAAAGATTCTTGACTACTCTACCAGGATACTGCATAATAAATTAAAAAAATAAAAATCTATAAACATAATAATAATGGACAAAGAAAAATACCCTAAACACATCACTTTGTGATGAAGCAGCAGCTGGGGCCAGTGGAGTTCTTCACTATGGACATATGGCCAAAACAAATCAATCATATTCCCAAAGGGTAAGATGATTATGCCTCAGAAGTCATCTAAGACACATCTTTTAACTATGGCTCTGTGTTTGTGCTTTTTCTAGTTTAGCCCATGTTATCCAAAGGCAGTGGAATCAACTCCATGGGTACGATTTACAATCAGGTCACTGTTCTCCAGATGCCAAGTTCAAAATTTCAGTAAGGAAAACTATTTTTGGAGATTTTTTTTTTCTTTTTGAAACTTTTTCCTACAGTTAAGTACCCACTATGCATTCATTTTGAATGATGTAATCTGGTTTTCTTTGGTAGAGGTGGGTAGATTTTGAAGTTTGTGTGTGTTTTGCAAATGCCATGTAAAAAAGCTGGCTTTTTCCCTTCAAAAGATGATCTGCCACAGTGGGAAAAGCAATTCTTCGGGGTTTAGGTTGCAGTTGTATCACTTACTACCTGCGTGACCCTGATCAAGTCACAATCTCAGTTTCCTCATCTACAAGAGGAACAGGGGTTGGCTTAGATGACTTTCCAGTTTTAAATGTGATTGCATGATCAAACTTATTCTAAAAGTCAAGTGAATCCGCTGAAGCACACGTTCTTAAAGATGTGTTGCTGTTCAGAAAATGGTCTGCCCATTTTGTGCAAAGTAGATTGTTACATTTCCTATTATGTGACATCCCACCTCCAGCCTGGACTCCAGTTGGTACAGCCCAGCCAAGAAACAGTCCTCTAAAGCAGAGGTCAATAGAGACCTAACCCTTGGTACAGTATCACTCAGCATCTTTCCGATACTTCTGGCCAAAAATAAATGGCCGACCAAGAAGGCAGCAGCAGATTTCCTATCCAGGACCCAGAAAGAGGGAAGAGAAAGGAAGCCCAAGAGTTGTGCAGCCAGTGGCTGCTGCACAGGAAGCCCGGACCTGATCCCCGCGGAATGCAGAGCATCAGGATGGAGCCAGATGCAGCTGAGGACCAATGGCCAGGCCCGGGGATGCAGGGAGGAAGGCGTCCCGCTGCCCGGGCTCCCGTCCTCCCTTCCCCTACTTACCTCCCGACTCACCTCTCCGGCCCCGCCCCACCCAGGCCAGGTGGAGGAGCGCACCTGCCATCAAGAAGCCCTTCCCTCTGCGTCCCCAGCCGGCCACTCGCTCCCACCTTAGGACAATGTGTCCTGAGCGGCAGTGCTGGGGACGCAATGGGCCGCCCCCCGACGTCCCCGTTGAGGGCGGGGTCGCGCCCTGGGCCCGGCCTTGGCAGCGACAAGAGGATGGAGCAGGAGAGGAGACGCCTCGCTTGGACCTGAGCCATGACTCACCGGAGAGGCCGGCCCGGGGAGAGAAATGGATGCCACCAGCCAGGCCGCCTCCTCCTTGGGGACCCCGCGGGGCCTCGCCCCACTTTCTAGGGCGGAGTCCGTCTGTTTTCGGAGGGTCCCTACCCGCCCCAGCGCACGCTGCGCCTCTGGCGGGGGAGGATGCTGCGCTGCTCCGCCCCGCCCGCGCCGGTCCCCTCACGTCCTGTCCGGTCCTCCCCGTCCAGCCCGCCGCCCGGCAGTCCCGCCGCCCGCGGCAGCCGCTGTTTCGGGCTCCGGCTCCGGGTCCCACCGCGCGCCCAGTCCCTGCAGCAGCTGGAGCAGCTGCTGCCCGAACAGGGGGCGGGGACTACCGACGGACCAGACCATTCCAGGTTCGTGGAGGGGTGGGGTGCATGCGGAAAGGCCTGCAGGAGAAAAGGGGAGCCTCGGGGAACGGGGCCCGCGGCGAGACGCCGAATTCGAAGGTCATCCTCCCGCCTGGGCTCTGCCGGCGGAAGGATGCGCTGCGGAAAGCGAGAAGCCACCGCCGCCTCCCGCGCGGCGGGGACAGCAAGGATGCTTTGAGCTTGGGCGCTCTTCGCCTTCCACCCCTCCCCACGCGCTCTGTGTACGTTGGCCCAGGCTCGCGGCACCTCCAGAACGCGGCAAACAGTGGACCTAGCAACGGAGAGCGCGGGGCGTGGCCTCGTCCTTGGAGATGCTGCTGACCGCCCACAGAGAGCTTGTGTGCACCGCGCTGCACCTTGGCCCCGCTGCGGCTCCTCAGGCTGCTGACCAGCGCGCCTAGCTGCGACCAGCGCATCTAACTACAGCCACCCGGACCTGAACATCCTCATATCCATCCTCCAGGATCCCGGCCAAGCCGCGGGAGGAGAGGCCACCAAGTCCACCTCAACATTGGTGAGGCGATCGGGATCAGATGCGAATCCTCGTCCCCTTCGTTGCATTGCACAGCGCCTACAGAGCACACAGCCTTGGAGCCCAGAGGCTAGGAGCAGGGATGGCCGGGGATGCTGCGCCCACCGCACCGGTTCAAAGAGAGCCCATCCCCAGAGAAGCTGATCGAGAGAGACTCTAGAGATCAAGGAGGCCTCTCTTGGAAGGTGAGGGAGACCCAGGGAAGTGAAGGGACTCGCTGAAGATCATGTAAATACACCCCAAATCCAGCACTCTTCCACTCTTCCACTGCCAAGTTGATGTCCCTGGAAAGGGAGAGAAGAGCAGAATGAGAAAGGAGGGAGATGGAACTTTGTGCGGCTCCCCACAAAATTCATCATCAGAGACTGAATGTTGCCTCTAAGAAATTAATTCATATGCCATTTCTCACACTCTTATGAAAACTTACATCGGTCTTTCCTGATCTCTTCATCTGGGCTCCTTTCAGGATCGGCACAGGTACTCATTGTGCCCACTATATTATAATATGTTTGTGTTGACAAGAGACCATGCCGTATTTATTCTCTATCAAGGCCTTTCAATTCCCTAATGCATTGCTTTGCCCATGATGGGCAATCAGTCGATATTTGTTGAATTGTGGCAGGGATGTCTAGGGTTAGCCCTATTTATAAACAAAGCAGAGTAGGCAGCTAATATTGAATGATTGTGAAGTTACTGAGATATCAGTCCAATCTTACCTTCTCCCATTTGAGATGAGACCCTTTGAGTTGAGGCTTTGAACAGCTATTGTAATTTCACTGGTGTAGGGAGCACTTTCATTGTAAAGAACTCCTGCCAACTCAAACTGGCAATTATTTTACCTCTGAAAATTGCTTGAAATCAGGGAAAGGAGATGTGCTCAAGGTCAGATAACTAATATATGTTGGAGTCAAAATTAATACCATGTGGTATTAAGAGTTAGAGGCTAGCTCTCTATCCATCAATTCATCTGCCCCCACTAAGATTTTATAACTTCTGGAAAACATACATTGCTGAGCTTTCCTATGTATATTTTAATCGATCTGTGATCTCATTTATTTAGTGATGTAGCGACTCCTGCTAATAAACCTACCGGCAACCAATCCATGGCTTCTTCTCCCTTATATTTTCATCCTTTTCTGGAGATGTCTTTTGAGAGAACAGAGTATAAGAAGACAGGGTGCCAATGGGTAAAAGCTGCTTCTGTTAGATAAAAAAGAAGAAAAAAACACTAATGACCAATTCAGATAACTATCATCTTTGTTTATGACATTAAGCTAAAATATCTATGTAAGGAAAACACCCTTACCATGTGTTAGACAAGAGCTTCTAGGTCATTTGTTAATATCTTTTAGATAATCACCAAATTGTATGACTTTGGTTTGAGAGAGCTTCAAATTTATCTATTCTCTCTACAACTACAAAAGATTTTCTTAAACTTAGATCTGATCACATCAGTCTGATACTCAGCAAACTCCAAACTCAGTTTACCTCTGGTATCTAATATTAGCTCCTCTGTTTACTTTGTCTAAGTTTTTTCATCCTGGACCCAACCTTATTATGGTGCATTATTTCCCTTTCAATGCCCAATGAAACTAGTTTCTTACTATTCTTGCCACAGAATACTACTCCATCCCCCACTCTATGCCTTTATATTGACTCTCTTCCAAGGCCAGGAAGGTCCTCCTCACTATCTCTTCCTCTAAGAAATCCCTTGTTTCTTTTAAAATATAGATTATATGCAGGTGAAAGCATTGCTCTTTTTCCCCGTTGCTAGTGTCTTCCCCACAAAAAGGGAGGGAGGAATTAATTTGTATTTGTTAAACATATTTTTATGTACAGGTTGTCTCTCCTGATGAATAAGATCTATGAGAGCAGAGTCTCTTTATCTTTCTGTTCTAAATATTCATCTTGGCATTTGGCAAATAATAGGTGCTTTAAAATGATTGTTGATTGGTTGATTTCATCAGCTGATGAATTCAGTTATCTCAGTGCTGACAGCTTTAAAATCTGTACATCCATTTATAATCTCTTGAGTTTTAACCATAAACTAACTGCTTTTGCTGAATAACTTCATAGCCATCTGAAATGCAATGTCTAAAACAAAATTGATTATATTTCTGCCCAAACTTATTATCCCCCACCACTGTCCTGTTTTTGTTGAAGGCAATACTGTTCTTCCAGTTACACAATCAATTAATACACCTTTATTAAGTTTCTAGCATGTGCCAGGCACTGTGCTCAATGGTGGGGATACAAAAAGAGACAAAAGTCCCTGCCCTCAAAGAGTTTAGATTGTAAAAAATTTACAATCTAATGAGGGAGACAATGTATATAACTTTACTAGTATTCTTGACTCTCCCCTTTCCTTCACATCCACTCAAGTTTTATTAATCCTACCTGCTTCCAGAACAGTCACTCTTCTCCATTCAGATATCTTCTATCCCATTTTAGGCTCTTGTCAAATCTGACATGAATTATTATAGTTGCCTTTTAATTGGGGACTCGTTACCAGTCTCTTTCTTCACTAGTTCATCCACCATACTGTTACCAAACTGATACGCCTATAGCACAACTCCTACTGCACCACTCCCTTACTCAAAAAATTTCCACATTCTGTATATGATAAAACACAAAAATTCTCATCCTAAACACTAAAAGTCCTCCACTGTATGACTCAAAATTAACATTCCATACTCATTATGTTTTATGTCCCTTTGTATACCTTCTGTTCAAGCTACACTGACCTGGCTGCTAACTGTTCCCCATACATAAGGTTCTATTTCCTGCCTCTCTCTATCTTTATTCACCTCTGGAATCCTTTCTTTCTGGAGCCCTATGGAATCCATAGACTGAATTAAAGAACAGTTCAAGTCTTGATACTCCCTAATCAACACCTTTCCTCATCCACCCATTGTCCAGTGTCCCCACTTCCCCTTGAAACTACTTGATGTATATTGTCCAGTGTCCTCACTTCCCCTTGAAACTACTTGATGTATTACTTTAAGCTTAGTATTTACGTCTGTTAACTGTGTGTTTGATCATATCAGTAAAATGTAAGATCTTTGAAGGCAGGAAAGGTTTTGTTTTTGTCTTTATATCCTCCATCCTCAATGCCTAGTTCAGTAACTTTGCACATATTAGGTGCTTAATACTTGTTGAATTCAGTTAGGAAGGAAAGAGTTTTGCCAGAAATTAAAATCAAACAGTTCAAGGAAGAAAAGAATTTTGCCAGAAATTGAAATCAAACTTTCTAGCCCACAGTTTATAGACAGCCTTGTCTTCCCCAGTTTGGAAAATCAAGACCATACTTGCCCATCTTCAGCCCTTTTTCCCCTTCTCTGTCTCCCTGACCTTTCAGATATCATAAATAGTGGCTCAGCCATCCATTGTGTCTGACAGTTTCTTGAATATCATAGAATATCCTTCCTTCGTCTGGATCATGTGACTGAATTCATCAAGGGCAGCACGGACATCTTTTATTAACTTTCTATTAGTCTTTTTTTTGGGGGGTAGGGGAGTTCTGTCATTTCTAGTTCTAAAGTGATTCACACTATCAAACAGAACAGAAATGAAATGAGAATTAACCCTCTCTTTTTGTTAATCGGTAACCATCTTCCATTCTACCCCCAAGCAGCTAGTTCTAAGGTGATTCACACTCTCAAACAGAACAGAAATGAAATGAGAATCAACCCTCTCTTTTTGTTAATCGGTAACCATCTTCCATTCTACCCCCAAGCAGCCCTCATATTTCTTCTTTTATCCTCTTCTCTTTCCAGTCCCCATATGTTATAAAAAACAGCTACTAATACCTATTTGTTGTCCTTAGCTTTCTTTACCTAAAATGTACCTCATTCTGTGGTTTAACATTCTTAGATATTATGTGTACTGTTTTGGATCACATTTTCATGTTTTGCCTGCTGTTACCTGATCTATCTTTTGTATATTTTTTTAAATAAGTGAATTCACTGAATTTTCACCTGAGGGACCCTTCAGATAATTTTATTGTTGGAAGTCTCTCTCTCCTTGGCTAATATCCCATGTATAAGTGATACCATGGAATCCTATCAATAAATCAGTATTTAATAAGTGCCTAGTACATATCAGAGATTAAGGATACAAAAAGTGGCAAATGTTAGCGTCTGCCCTCAAGAAACTTACAGTCTAGCAAAGAAGACAACATGCAAACAATTATGTACAAAGCAAGTTATATATTGGACAAATAGGAGATAATTAATAACGGGAAGTTACTACTGATTCTTCGTTTGAACCATTTGAAATTTACTCTCCAAAAATCTATGATGTGCATCTCAAAATTTATCCAACATTGTGGCTATTCTCTAGTGTATTTAGCTTGGTGGACACAAGTAAGCAGTTTTAAACTTCCCCACATCCTTTTCCATTTTAAAGTCCTTTTTGCTTAAATATATCTTGCCAAACAAATTCATTCTTACTCCTTCTTTATCAGGGATATTCCTAACTCTGACCAAGAACAAGCAAATTATATTTTAAACCTTCATCTAGAAATTTAAATCTCATTTTCTGAGATGATCTTAGCGAGCTGTTTGATTTCTAAATCAGCTTTTCCTTTCAGTATCACTTTCTTCCCATGAGCAACAATGATTTAAAAAACACCATCTGTGTTCCCTACAATCCTCACTTTCTTCCCCAACATTTTATAATCTTTGACTGTGGTTTCTGGGTTCTTTCTAGCAGTGCCATTTGTGCTCTATGTAAATAACCAAGAGTAAGTCTTGAGGACATTCTCTGCTATTTGCTATGTCCATGCATGCCTTGGTGTCTCTCAAATGGAAGATACCCCCACTTCTACTCTTAACTTCTTCCTCTGACCCATCCTAGAGGCTCCCTTAGTTGGTAGCCCCTCTCTATCTCTGATATCATTCCTTAAAGGACAGCCAGTTGCTTTATTCTCAGAGAAACTAGCTCCCCATCTTCGTGGAGAGCTTTAGATTTCTATGTCTGACCATCTCTCTTCTCCCTTTCTACTTCTGTGCTACATATTCTTACCTTCTCCAACTCCTTGGCACAGATCAAATTTCTCCTTTTGGCCCTTCAAGTCTTTTTTCTACTTTTTTTTCTACTTTCTTCTGCTTTTTAAATACTTCATTTTTTTCCTGATAACCTGAAGAGTAGAGGAATATTCTTAAAACCCCTTCATTTTCCTTTCAGAGACAGACTAGGCTTAATTTTAAATGTGAATGGCAATTACTTGGTCATAGAAGAAATATTGTACAGTGGATTCAATTTGGTGCAATCAAGAATTTTTCATATTATCTGTGTGTACAAAATGGGGACCAATGGCCTAGAGGATAATAAAGCTAAGATGGATTCATAACTGTTTGAACAACTGAATGCAAAGAGTTGTGATTAAGGACCAAGAGAATTCTATTGGAGTTCCACAGGATTTTCTCCCTATTCTGTTAAACAATTTTATATTTGACTTGGATAGAGAAATACCTGGTATGCTCCAAGAGAAATACCTAGTATGCTCCAAAACTAGAAGAACTCTGCATGTTTGATAAAGTAAGGAGCCAAGAAGATCTTGAAGGGCCAGGAAAAAAGTAGTCAAATCTAAAAACTTTAAATTTAATAAGTATAAAAGTAAAGTACTACTACATTTGGGTTGGAAAAAGACATCAACTATACAAGTACAGGATGGGGGAAACATGATCAGACAACAGTACGTGTTAAAAAGACCTGGGGGTTTAAGTGAACTAAAAGCTCAATATGAGTCAATAATGTTGACATGGCAACTAGAAAGGTAATGTAATTTTAGGCTGCATTAATAAAAATATGTACTCTACTTAGACCACATCTGGAGGATTATATTCATTTCTTTCTGGGGGCTACATTGCAGGAATTATCCTGACAAGCTAGAGCAGGTTCATAGGAGGGCAAAAGGAAGAAGGGACTGAAAAGCCAAGGATGACTTAAAATTAAAAAACAAATAATTTAAAAAATTTATAAAGGATGATTTGAAGGAACTAGTGATATTCATTCTTGCAAAGAGAAGACTTAGGGACAAGATAACTGTGTTGACATGTTTTAAGGGATTCATGTGGAAGAACAGCTTGTCCTTCCTGGCCTCATAGAATGAAATTTAGGAAAGACAGGAAGAAGGAAATTACAAAGAAGCAATGAGTCTTGATGTTTGCAAAAACTTTGTAGCAGCTTTGTCCAGAGTAGGGAGTCTCTTCTCCTGCCCAGATCACTTAGTGTTAGAAACTAAATGAATGCTTTATATTCAGTTTGGGTTAGAGTTTGCTGCTCATCAGCTGTGATCTCTCCCTCTTGAGAGATACTGCAATTCAGTTGGAAATGAGCTCTGCTCCTCTTCCTTTTTTTCCCCAGGAAAAGGAAGACAAAGTACAGGTATATATCATGGACAGAATTACTCCCATACATTCATAGTGGTAGACTGGCTCTGCCTATACATGGCCAATTTTGGAAATCTTCATGAGAAAAAAAATAGACACATGCAAACAATAATCTTACCCCTTACTTAATAGACATCTTCTTATATCCCAGATCAGAAATTTTGTTTGTTTTATTTGAAAAGGCAAAACCATGCTTCTTTGTTGGTAGCCCTGGACACTAAAATTGTCTGGGGAACTCTTCTTCCCTTTTCCAAAGGCATTCCTGGTCTCAAGGGAAAATCCTAGAGAAAGGAAAGAGAAATAAAAAAAAAACTATTAGAACTCTCTTGGACTTAATTCCATTAACAAGTCCCCTAGAATGTTGACTATATAAGCAAACCAGTGCATTTTTGCTTCATTAAAAAATTATTGCTATCATTTGCTTCATATTAATCTTTGCTTCCAAATATATTTCTCCCCTTTCCCTTCTCAGTGATCCATCCCTTGTTGCAAAGAATTACAAAGAAAAAGAAACATAGAAAAATCTATCAAGATGTCATCCCTGTCTTACAGTATAGGCAGAATTCCATACATGTATGCAAAGAAAACACATTTTCTCATCTTTTCCCCAGAGCCAAGATTGATCATTATAATATAACCCAATGTTCAGTATATATCTAATGTATATATTTTTGTTCTTTTTATATCATTGTGGTCACTTCATGTATTTTCTCCTTGGTTCTTCTGACGTCACTCTACATTAATTCAAATAAAGTCTTCCTTTGCCTCTTTCATTTTTTTTATATTCATTGCTTCTCATGATACAGTAATATTTCATTGTAGCCATGTACCACAATTTGTTCGGCAATTTCTTAATGAGTAGAATCTACTTTGTTTCCAGTTTTTTGCTTCTGCAAAAAGTTCTGCTATGCATGTGTTGAGGGGTTTTCTTATGTATGGAACCTTTCTGTCTTTAACCTCTTTGTCAGAATATGTCTAGCAGTAAAATCTCTGGACTAAAGCGTCACAGCCTTCCAATATTGGCTGTTTCCATATTTTGTCATCATTTCTATATATATCTGATATAATTGGGATGCTTTTCATGCCTTCTGTTTGCTATAATGTCATTTCTACCTCTTCTGTACTCAGGAGATTGTTAGGGGTTCCAACTAAGGTATTCTCCTCAAGGATAATGATATAAGAAGTCAAATTTTGGTACTTTTCATTATTCTTGATGGGGAAAAAACATTCTTGAAAAACATCAAGAAGACATAAAACACAGAGATATATGGTCAACAGAATTATTTGCCTTTTTCTGGCAATGTGATCTTCTGGAGATGATTCAGCGTAGATTCAGCATAGATGAGAAGGGTTTCCTATGGATGGCAAGGTCCTCCATAATTTCCTGAATGTATATGACAATATGTCAATTGTATCAAGTCTGAAGATCATGCAGAGATGAGTGGAAAAGATCTGCATTCTCTCAAGAGTTTGGTCTATCCATCTTCACAGAAAAGACTAAATACATGAAGAATGATTACTGCCCATATTTCAACATGGATCTGAATGCAACGAGGATAAGAAGGGAATGGATCCAATGTGAAGTCTGGGAGGGCTGGGGTGGAAAATCTTTTCATGAAATAGCTTCAAGATACGTTGGGAATTAATAGAAAAACCCAAGAAGAAGAACTCTTTTCAATGAATAAGCAGTCAAAATATATGAACAAGCACAGTTATCAAAAGATCACCAAATATTAAAAAACGATAAGAAGGATTGTTCCAAATCATTATTAAGATAAACCAAAATCAAAACAGCCCAGAAGTTTTACCACACTCTCAGCAAATTGGTAAAGAGCTCCAATCTACAAAGGGAAATTTCATTTTATTGGTGGAAGAGTTCTTCTCAATGATGTAGATGACTTCCCATTCTTGCCTGCCCATACTTTGTAAATCTTGTGCATGCTGTTCTGTGAGCTCACTTCAAGTAGTCTGCTCTATGACAGAGAGACTTTTCTGTTTCCCTCAATATATCTCAAAGTATACATGGAATCCTCTGGCCATCAGTCTGCTATCCCTTATTCTTATCACATGACCATTCCATTCTCCCCTACCTGATGTACAATTTTCTAACAACATCCTTTACTCCTGTTTTTGAGGTTCCTCATTAATTCTATGTTGCAACTTATTCATATCCAGCATGTCAGTTTACATTCATGCAAAAAGTTCCATTGTTTTTAATATAACAAATATTTAAGTTATTTTACACACTGATAGAAGAAAACCCAGAGAGAATCATATTTTGATCTTTTTCCTTAGCAGGAGATAATGTATGAAGGGTAAATATTCTGCAGCAATGAAAAGATACTAATAAAATTATAGATCCATATGTTAAATAGTTAAATGTTTATATATTTGTACATTTTTATTTTTAGATTAAATCATAGATTTGTCCCATAATTATTAGTAGTACCCTCACATGAGAATAACAGTTTTTCTTAGGCCATCTAAACATTCCAAATGTTCAATATGAGAACCTTTCCTTATTTTGATATTTTAGAGATTCTTGATCTCCCCCCATATTGATGCTTTCTCTGCTGATGCAGAACAAAATCCTTCTATCTCTCAGTAGACTTCCTTAATGAGTTTCTGTGACCCAAAAATTCATCACCTAGTGGGTGACAAGCCTCTCGGAACTTAGCTGAGCTTGATCCTTGGACATGAAGATGGGCAGTCTAATAGGCAGGCCAGTACTCCAAGCTTTTCTGGCTTGGTTCAATCTGCTGGAGCTCGTTATTTTCTGGCATTATCCTTGAGAACCCGGAGCTAATTCCGGGTTACAACAACACATCACAGTATTACTTTTATAAACCTTTGAAGTTTATAACTTAAGAAGTGTGGATTGTCACAAAGTCTGGCATCTGAATGAGGATGATGTATGAACCTTTCATTTCAGTGCTGTTATTTTAATTACAGTCTTATTATTGTGGTTCTACCTTTAATCTGTTGAGAATAAACACAATGTTCCCACTCCTATTCAAGCGGGAGAAAAACATCACAAATCCATTTTGTCCCTAAATGAATCATCCTGTGTAAAATTTCCAGGTAAATGTTAAATGTAAAGTCTAGTGTTTTGAAGCCTTAATGAATCCATAATATCATCAGTACAGGTACTCCCTCCACTGGTAGAGATGGCAACCCGTCCTGGCCTTCTCATTTCAGAGTGTTCTTTTCCTTTCATTGGGGACATGTCCAATAAATTCAAGGGTTTTTTTCTGGGTATTTATTTAATAGCAGTGCAACACTCAAATTATATCTCCTCTTATTCTGGACCTCACACACATCTCTGTGAGTCCCCATTGTTAGTTCCTTCCCTCAGAGATGACTTTCCATTTACTCTATATATATCTTATGTGGACATAGTTGTTTAACATGTTGTTTCTTCTCATTAGAAGGCAAACTCCTTGAGGGAAAGGAATGTATTTTTGCCTTTCTTTGTATTATCTTTGCTCTGCAGAGTGTCTGACACATAGTAAACAATAAATGCTTGTTGAATGACTACATGCCTACCTGTTTTCTCTCTAGCTTTCCCTGCTGAATTTTGTACCTCCTTTTATAGTAATATTTATCAGGAATGATGTTTTTGTTCTTGCCAGTTCTCATGCACAGGTTACCAATGATGGTGGGCAATGTGCTACTTAAACCCACCACTCATCTTTCCATTGTTCTTTGGTTCAATTGCAAGTTTGATTTGATATGGCTATCTATGATTCTCAGTTACATAAAATCAGGGAATGCTATGATCTATAGAGACTCACAATCAGGATTTTTCTGATAATAAAAGGGAGAGTCTAAGTAGCGTAAAGCCATTGGGATCATTGACCATGTTGCATGGATTCCCAAATGCAAAGCAACCCATATAAACTGAGTAAAAAAACAATTATAAAGTCTTAACTTGAGAACTAAGCCTTCCTGAAGGGCCTTTTCAGCATTTCTGCAGTATCAACTAACAGTTTTAAGTTTCTAATAAGTAATCAAATAATTATTAACTCTAATTGAGTCTTTCTGTACAATTCAAATTGTTGCTATTTTAATATCTTACTTAACTCCTAAATTGTAGGGACATACATCTGTCTAATAGCTCAACAGCATTAAAATATGACTTATAAAGGAAAAGATTTTTGGTAAAATATTAAGCATCCAACAGCATCCTTGCCCTTAGAAAAGCTTAAAATTTATGGCTACACTGATGTTATAGATAGAACATACATCAGTGTACTCATATTTTACAAACATTTAATGGATAAAGGGCAAGACCTGAATTTAGGATAATTGAACTGGTATGCTGCTTCAGACACTTACCAGATGTAAAACCTGAAAAAAACATTTCTCTTTGCCCCCAGTTTATTCCCAGTTGGTGCTAATCGTACTCCATTTTCACAGAGGCAATTTCGACTCAACCTACCACATCCCTCTGCACACAGTAGGTCATTAATAAATGGAATGAATAGGACAAGAAGCCCCCATTTCCTTGAAATGAGTTCCTAGGTTACCTTGGAACACATAAGAATTTTGCATAGTAAAACTAAGTATCAGAATCCTCCCCAGAAGTGCTGCCACCCGAGGACCAGCCTAGGAAAGGTCAGAGTGACTTATCACCAGAATTTTGGCACACCGCAGACACACAAGACATCCCAAAGGGAAACAAGCAAGACATGTTTTTTACTTGTATTATTTTCAGAGGAGGATTAGAGCACAAGGAATATATAAAAGGCAAAATCCATTGGGAATTTTGACTGTGAAACATATCCCACACTTTCCGGTTTATTTTCATGAACTGTTATACTACAGTAGCCCCATCCACAGGATTACTCCCCTCTCTTTGCTTACACTGCATCACGTGGTATTTCCTGCAACCCTTTTTGGGAGATGCAGTGATACAGTATGAGGAAAGGGGGGGGAAGGAATCCTGCAGCTGTGGCTACAGTAGTTGCTTTGGCAAAAATAATCATTCAGTGGCCAACCTTGCAGTTATGAGTCATTCTGACCTACACTAGGCTGGACCTCAGGTGGCAGGACTTCAGAGAAGGATTCTAATACAGAGTTTGACTAAATATAATTCATATGTATTCCAGGGTAACCCAGGAACTCAATCCAAGGAAGGGAGGATTCTAGTAATATTACATTCATTTGTTAAGTGCCTAGTGTGCCTTAGGGCATTATAGTAGGTGCATAGGAAGATCAAAAAAATTTACAGAAAATGTTTTCTCCTCCCTCATAGAGCTAATGTCTGCTAGGAAGATATGATCATGGGGGCATAGATTTGAACTCAAAAGGGAATTTTAATAGTACTCCGACCCCTCATTTTACAGACAAGAAAACTGAGGCCTAAAGACATTAAAAGCCTCTCCCAAGGATCTGCAAGATTCAAAGCCAGTTATCAACTGTCAATACATGTTAGCTAACATTAAAGAGATATTGCCCAAAGCACTTAGAATAACATGGTATAATTAAAAATAATAATTAACTTGAAGTTGGAAGGTAATGGGTTACAAGTTCCACCTCCAACATTTACAAGTTGTGTGACAATAAGAGATTCACCTAATTTCTCTTGACCTCAACTTATCTAGAAAATTTAGACAATCCCACTAGTAGGACTCAGCTCACATGCAGCATGCTGTAGTTCTCCCACTGGGAAGTTCTTTTGGGACCTTCCATTTTGGGGAGATGAAGGCCCAGGCTTCTTTGGTTCTGATTCTGGGAAACTAAAACTTCAAGAGGGTACTTTTCCCCCTACCTTAGCCCTAGCTTTTCATCTTTCCTTTATGTGTTATCTTCTTCTATTTGAATGTAAGTTCCCCAAGGGGAAAAATGTTCCCCTCCTTGTATTCATATCTATAGCACTTACTGAGGTGTCCAGCTATAATAAGAGCTTAATAAATATTTGTTGCCTACCTGGCTTAGTGGTGTAGTTCATAGGAAATAATATCATAGAAAGGGTGTTGGACTTACATATCTAGAAGACCTGATTTGATTTCAAATCCTATTCAGACATTTACTATCTGTGTAATGATTAACCTTCCAAGTTCCCTTTTCCAGTTTTATAAACCTAAAACCTTTATCTTTCAGTCATTATAATTAGTGACATATTAAGAATCAGCCAATTAAAAGTTAATTCATCTAGAATATCCAGGTATTATTACCTAAAGTCTAAAACAAGTTATAAGATGTTTCAGAAGATTTCTGAATATTGGTATAGTGACCCCTTTCACTGGGGCAGATCATGTGACACCTTATTTTTTAAATTTTCATCTATTTCTTTAATTATTTTACATAACATATATAGCCAATGCATCCAAAGCCTTCTTTTGAGGGTTATTTCCATTTTAGGGGTATTAATACAAGAATCCAGGTATCTGTTTTATCTTTGTGTCATCACAACTTAATAAAGTACCTGGCGCATAAGTGATTTAAATGTTGAATAAATGAGAGCTACATGATTTCCTCAACTCCTTCTCCAGAGATATACTCTTTAAAATTTGCTATTGATAACATAATTCTGTTGACTTGCAAGCATACCATATCTTTCTTTTGCATTTTAGATCATCTGCAAATTTGATTCCATGATTTGTAGGTGTGTAGCATAAGTAACGGAATATTGTGTTTAAAATTTTAATCAAATTATTTATTTAATGCCTAGTCTGTATTAGGTACTCTTAAGAATACAAAGATGAAATAATCCTTACTTTCAAGGAGCTTACCCTCTCTCTGATAAGTTTACGTAAGAGTGAATAGCTTAGGATATAGTTTAATTTCCGAAATCTGATTCAGACTGATCTTTTTTTAGTCAAATTTGGATCATGTCTATCCCCTCTACCTATCCAAATTATACATAAAAATAGACTAACTTAAGGAGTTGTGCATGCAACTATGTTCTCTCATAGACAATAATCTTCTTTATTGTAGGAGTTTATCTACTGGGAAATAGCTAAACATTTTGGTACATGATCATGAATAAAATATCATTATAACAAAAGAAAAAATTCAGAGAAATATGGAAATATGAACTAATAGAAAATAAAGTAGACAAAACCAGGAAAACAACATACAGAGTACCTAAAATAGAAGAAGGAATTATATACTGTGTAATTATAGTATATCCCAGTAGGGAATTAGAGATAAAATTTATTTTATATAATACTCAGCACATTTGATGTGTTAATATTGCTGGACAATGAGAAAAACTAAATTTTATCAATCTTAAAATTCTCACCATAAATAAACCCCAAAGGCAGAAGAAAGTTACAATTAAATAGAAGGATGACAGAGTTTGTCCATGGAAATCAAGTAAAAGAATTGACAGAATTGTTTTTATTATGCATCCAAAGGCAGAAAGAAACATTTATAGAATTTTCAGTTTTATTAAACACAAGTGTTTAATATTTATGTTAAATATTAGTTTTAAAACCCCATTAAGATAATCGTATATTTTCTATATCTATTATGTTGGATGATAAGGTAGAGAAATTCTTGAAAAACAAAAAAACAAATATTTACTCTTGGGGCAGCTAGGTGAGGCAGTGAAGATAGAGCACCAGCCCTGAAGTCTGGAGGACTTCAGTTCAAATATGACCTCAGGCACTTAACACTTCCTAGCTATGTGATCCTGGGCAAGTCACTTAACCCCAAATGTTCAACAAAAAATATGTATGTGTGTGTGTGTGTACTCTTACTCTCACTATCTCCAAAGAAAAATTAGGAATAAGAGAAGACAATGAAAAAATATATTGACTAGGGATAAGGAATGAGAGAGACCAAACACTATGTAATTAAGCCTGAAAATTACTAAAATATGAACACTTTCTCTCAGCAATGCCTATACTAAACCTGCACCTCCAATAGATTGAATAAAAATGAAAATGACATATAAGAATATTCACAGCAACTTTTTGTAGTGGCAGAGATCTAGAAACTATGTAAATGGGATGCCCATTAATTGGAGAATGGGTAAATTATTGTATATGTATATAATGAGATTTTCTTTTGCCATACAAAATGATGAAAGAGTTTAAGAGAAATCTAGGAAGACTTGACTGATGCAAACTGAAGTGAATAAAATTGGAAGAACCACTTATACAGAAGTGTTATATATATATATATATATATATATATATATATATATATATATATATATATAAAACCAGTTATCATGCTGGTTTATAACAGCATTATAAAAACAAATTTGAAAGGCCTGAAAATCCTGATCAATGCAATGACGGAGCAGACATTATTCTTGAGGTTCAGTGATAAAAAACATGCTTATCCATTTCCTAAGGAGAGAGTTAATGGGTTTATGATGAAGAATGAAAGTCATATTTATATTACATTATATATTATGTATATATAACTGTATTATATTTTTTAGATATGATTGATGAAGCAGTTTGTTTTGCTTGATTATGTATATTTGTAAAGAGGATTTTTCCCCAATTAGAGATAGGTAAAAGAAGTGAAAGGAAGATAATTTTACTGTTCATTTAAAAAGTAAAATGGAAAAATTTGATATTCTGGGGGGAAATGTATAAATTTATGAGCAATATCATTTCTACAGAAGTTATAGAAAAAACTAGTGTAAAGAAAGCTTGAAAAGAAGCTAAGCAAAGTCATTATGAGCATTTAAGAATAAAGATGGAAGGAGAACAACAAACAGAAAAAAGATGGAAAATATCTGCAGAGATTTTAATAAGAAATCAATTTCACCAGCAAATCTAATGTAACTCCCATATTTGGACTTTTAAAATGACAGTCTTGTTTATGCTTATGGAGACATATAAATGGCACTTAAGAAAAAGATAGGAAAGATACCTGCTAGAACAGTGTACACAGGAAGTTTATGTAAAAACAATACAATTTTAAGAACAGTATCAAAGGATCAATTCTCTAGGTATTTTAAGAAGAGAAAGATATAAAATAATGGAAAATAATCTCATATCTTTTTATGATCAAAAAAGAGAGATAGAATAGCAACAACTATTGGTCCTATGTATGCCTAAATCAAGGGCATTCAATGGTAATTAGAAAAGAACAGGCAAAGTCCCACAATAGAAACTCTGAATTAGGTCATTCATGCTGTAAGAAAGCTTATGAAATTAATATGATAAGGCCTTTAGTCAAAAATCACAGCTGACTCAACATCAGAGAATTCATACTAGAAAGAAGTATTACTAGAAAGAAGTATTATGAATGTTATTATTAAAAAAAAATTTCAACTAAGCAAATACTTTATTCAATATTTGTTCGTAATGATGGGCAATAGACAAACAGTACAGTTCTGTTATTACAATGTTAAATTTAAAATCCACCTTAAAAAATTGTGGGTAAGAGTAGTCCATAATTCCATATAAAATAGTTTTTGGATCTTTGCATATTGAAATATTTATGTGTGTGTTTGTTATTCATTTAGAAAGAAAATCTTCAAAATGTCATCCATAATAGAAAAACCTTCTGTATATAATGAATATAGAAAACCCTTAAGCCAAAGCATAAAACTTATTATCAGATAATTAATATTGGAGAAAAGATTCGTGACTGTAACAAATATGAGGATTTCAGTCAGAATTATAAATATTTATGGCACATTCAAACTAAAAAGAAATGCTACAGATGAAGCATAACTTTATCACTTTCCAACAGCAACTGTTTTTATTGATGAAATCACAAAGCAAAAGAATCTACAGAAAAAGAAGAGGACACAGTTTAGAACCTTGGAGGATAAACACAATTACTGGGCATGACCTAGATGAACAAACAGAGAAGTCTGATAAAGAACAATCAAATAGGAAGAAGAATCAGAAGAGAACGGGTAAGGAACAGGTAAGAAAGAGTCTAGAAGAAGAGAGGAAGAAGAGACTGAATATTTTTTTTTAAGTCTTATTATGTGCCGGGTACAATCACAAGTGCTGGGAATACAAAGAAAAGCAAAAGACTCTTTCTCACAGTCTAATGAAAGAGCCAAAGCTAGAAAACAGAAAGAAGGTAGAAGAGTTGAAGATAGGAGACTAAAGATGAACAGAGAGGTTAGAACTTGACTAAGTAGACTTGAGAATCACCAACCTCGAAATAATAATGAATCCATGGAAGATAATAAGATCATCACCTATAGAAGAAAGAGAAGAGGGTCCAGGAAACAGTCCAATCAGACATCCATGATTAGTGGGAATAACCTAGATGAAGATCCAGCAAAGGAGACTTGAGGAATAGCTAAATAGGTCAGATAAGAACCAGGCAAAAAATGGTGTCTTGAAAACCTAGAGGATGATTAACAGTGTCACAGACTACAGAAAAGTTAAGAACCATGGGAACTGGGAAAAGGCCATTAGATTGAGCATTTTAGAGACCATTAATAACTTTGAAAGGAGGAGTTTTGATTAAATGAGGGAGCCTAAACTGTTCTTAAGATTCTGAAATAATACATCTAATGCCCCAAGAAGACAACAGAAGTATTTGAAAGAGCAAAATCTCTGCCCAAAATTTTTCCTTAGAAGTGATTAGAACACAGCCTTAAATAATTTTAATTGAAATAGGCTGGAAAAATGAGTAAATAAAGGATATTGTTACAAAGAGTTGTTGTGGTAACAGAGATGCTCAAGACAGAAAAACCAAAAGGAGAGAAAAACTCCAAAATATTTACAAAGTCTGAAAGAAAACACAGCTTGGGCACAATTTAACTAGAATTCCTAGAAGTAGTAAAATAAAAAGGGGTTTTGAGGGTTTTTTTTAACTAACTTAAATGAAAATCTAAATAAAAATGGGTAAAGGAATGAGTAGAAGATTGGGGGAGGGATTAACAGCTTAGATCAAGAGTATAAAACTTTACCCAAGAAACAAACTCACTGAAAATTAAAATTAATAAATAAAATGTATGACTCTTTGAGACAACAAGAGATATGAAAGGTCAAAAGACAAAAAAATCTTAAAGCAAAATCAACTAATCCAAAAAGAAAAACAGATCAAGAAGACATAAGAATAATTTGGCCTTTCTGAAAAATATGAGCCAAAAAAGATGTCTAGATATCATATTTCAAGAAATCAAGGTAGACAGCATCTGAGACCTTAAAACTTGGAAAGAGGGCTAGTATTTATTATTCTAATGATTCTACTGTTGTGGCAGAGCTATTTGCTTTAGGAGAAGGAAAAATAACCACAAATTTCTTTGTGGGAGAGCAATATATCTCTCAGGTGGTTGCCCCAAATTTCCTGTGTTCTTGGGAAAGTCTTCTATTCCAAGTAGTACTATGAGTTGCCTATGGTCTTAAAAATATTGAACATTAACACAAAGAAATGTGACTTGGTTCATTGTTTTCCCTCCTTCCAAAGCTAACAACTCTTCCAACCAGATCCCCTATTTTCCAGGACCAGCCCTTCAAATGCCAAGTTTAATTAGAAACCAAACACATTCTCTACCCCTTCTGAGAATATGTCATTAACTCAGGGAGAATGTTGCCAAGTATAAATGTATTCAGCTTTTCCTGATGTTTGGAGATAGACTAGATTAGCATTAACCTCCAACATCCTAAGACCCTGGAAGCTAGGAGTCCTATCAATTGGTGATACTTCCTATCACCACCTCCCATTGTCTTACTAGTTAGAGTTATTGTCTGTAGGGGTAAAATCCCTTTTCCCTGATGTTTTTCTCTGCTTTTCCCAATATAGCTCATCCCTCCATCAGCTTAATCTGTGTTCTGTTCTATTATGACCTCTAGAACCACTCTTTTATTGTTAACACACTTCCCTTCATATTGAACTTCCTCTTTTCATAGTTATTTAATCTTATACTCATAGAAACCTGACTCCCTTTCGAAGCACCAGTTACCCCCTCCAGTATTATACACTACTTTTCTTTTGTCCATTGACATCCTGAGCAAGGAGGCAGAAAAGGACATATTCCTTGAAGTACTTCTGCTACCATCCCTCTACAATCTCTCTCTTTTGATATCCAAATCCTTGTTGCCATTATCTATCATCTTTCAGGTCATTCTGTTTTTTTTTCCTCAATAAATTCTTTACCTGTCTCACCATCTTCCAGTCCACACCAACACCCATCACATAGCTGGGGATTTGATGACACACATAAATATCTCTTCAAAGACACTGGTTTCCTAGTCTATCAGCATTCTTACCCGGTCTGATCCCTGCCTTCAATCTATCTCAACTACCCACACAAATGATTAGATCTTGCTCTGTTGCTACCCACCTCACCAAACCTCAGCTAGAGCTTAGCACAGTCAGTGCCTGGCACATAATAGGTGCTTGATAAATGTTTATTGAATTACCACCCCTTGTCACCACCCACCACCACTCCTACTCTGAGGCAGGCTAATTGTTAATGGAGAAAGTCACAAATATGCACACTAGAAAATCTACAAGTTTTCTCTCTAACTACCTTGTTCACGGCAATCCTTTTATCCTTCACTAATCTGCTTTTATCTCATTTATCATGGCACTGATCCTAAACATTTTCTGACTTTAAACCTTCAAAATTAGCCTTCCTCTCACCAAACACATTCAGCTCCTTTTTTACTGAAAAAAAATCAAGGAAATCTCTCTCCTCTTCATTCTACACCTCCAAACCTTTCCATATCATACTCTATTCTTTTGGTTGGATCTTTGAACCAAAGAGATGGCATTCTTCTTTGCTGTGGCCTTTACTTTTTCCTTTGATCTGATCCTCTTCTATCTTTTCTAGGAAATAACACCTATTTCTTGCCATTGAAATAACTTTCATTCTCTCCTCATATCAAATCTTTCTTTTATGCCTACAAATATCCAAACCTTCCCCATGCTAAAAAAGAAAAAAACTCACCCTTAACCCTACCATGCCCTAAAACTTTTGTCCCATATCTTCCTCCCTAAATCCATTCTGCCTCCAAACTTTACTCTATTGAAGGCACTAGCATTTTTCCAATGACCCAGGCTTCCAATCTTTTCATTATCCTCAATTCATCTATCTTTCCTTTTCACTAATCCTCATAATGAAATCTAGTACAAAATCTTATTGGTCTATATCTATTCCTCACCCCCAATTTCTTCTTTCCACTTATTTAAGGTCTGTCGTAGGACAGATGCTCATTATCTCTTGCCTGAACTATTTCAACAACCTCCTAATTGCTTTCTCTTCTACCAGACTCTCCCTTCATCAATTTATCTTTCACATAACTGCAAAAATAATAATTCTTATGACACAGATCTGAACATGTTATTTCTCTGCTCAGAAAATTTCAATGGATCCCTATTGACTCTAAGATAAAGTACGTTTGATTTCAACCTACAAATCTTATTTCATCCTACTCTGTTGTGTGCATTCTATATTCCAGTCAAACTGACTTTGAACTCAACAAGCTATTTCCCATACCTGGGCTGTTATACAAACAGTCCTCCATGTGTGCAATGTACTCCACCTCACCTCTGCTTCTAGGATTTCTTATCTACTTTCAAGATTAATCTCATGTACCATGTCCTACAGAATTTTCCTTAATCCCTACACTGGCTCAAACTCTTAATCTCTTCAAATTACCTTTTATCTTGTATTTCTCCATGAGAATATAAACTCTTTGAGAGTAAGGAACTGTTTTATTTTTGTATATTTCCAAGACTAGTGCCATGATGGAGCTGTTGTGTAACAAATACTAGTATGCTAAAGTTTTTCAAACTGTTCCTGTAGATAGGATGTAGAGATGGGCTCTGAACTGCCCAGATGGCCAAATTCTAAAAGTAGTCATGACTGGTTCAGTGTCTGTGTAACAGGAAGTTTCTACTGGAGTACTTCAAGAAGTAATGTATTTGGCTCCTTTGACAGCCCACAGGCCTCTTAAACCAGAGTAAAAGGTAATTGAGAAATATTTAGCAAAATAAATAAAAATATAATGCAACATAGGAATGCTAATTTTTGATTTTCCAAATCAATATGTAGCTGATAAAGATTTGTTTCTACTTGAGTTGAACACCACTGAACTAGAGCATTAGGTGGAATCAATAACCAATAATTAGTTTTCAATATAAAATTAAATTAATGAAGATAAATATAAAATCTTACATTCTATAGCAAAAAATAATCAATTTTACAAGTATGAGATGGCTGCAGAGGGTGTTGAATATAAATTATTCTGAAAAAGATGTACAGATCTTATTAGACTGCATCCTCAATGTGCATGGGGAACTTGATATTGCCTAATAATAGCAATGCAATCATAGGCTGCATTAAGGAGGCATAATTTCTTGTAATAGGAAGATGATAGGAAGGTAATTGTTCCTCATTAGATCCTATTTGGAATAATATGTTCAATTCTGAGCACCATATTTCATGAAGATTATTGAAAAGGTAGAGAGAATGTCCAGAAGATCATGACCAAGATGCTAAAGGGTCTTGAGTCAGTGTCATATGGAAACTAGTCTGAGGACCTGCATATGTTTACCCTAGTGAATAGGAGTTTCAGAAAGACAGGATAGCTGTCTTCAAATATTTGAAGATCTGTCATGTGAATGAAGAGAGATTAAACTTGTTAAGTTTGGTTTCACAGGGCAGTCAGCAATAGTTCCATAGAAATTACAAACAATCCAATTTAAACTCAAGGCCATGCAAAACTTTCTAATGATGAGAGCTTTCCAAGGATAAATGACCCTGAGAAGTGAGAAATTCTCTCCCTCCGCTTTTAGAGCTTTAAATAAAGGATAGACATCCACTTTTGGGGTATATCAAGAGTTTGGGTATAGGGAGATAGCAATTAAGATCCCTTCCAACTCTTAAATTCCATGATTCTGCAAATTGAACAGAATTTCACCTAGGTTGGCTGAGTTGAAAAAGGGACTAATTGAGAATTCAGATCTAGGGACACCCTTAGTTAGTAGTTGTTCTTGTTCAATTATTTCCAGTTGTCCAACTCTTCATGACCCCATTTTAGGGTTTTCTTAGCAGAGATGATAATAGGTTTCATTTACTTCAATTTATTTTACAAATAAGGAAGCTGAGGCAAACACAGTTAAGTGACTTGCCCAGAGTCACATAGCTAGTAAGTATCTGAGACTGGATTTAAACTCGGGAAGATGAGTCTTCCTGATCTCAGATATTATGTCACCTAGCTGTTTTTTGCTGTTAGCTAACCCCCTTGTTTACTAGTTCTTATTGAAAGTGGATTTAGAGGGAACATAACTGACTCTATTTGGTGAAAATAGAACAAAAATAGAGTCAGATTATATTTTTCCCAAAACTGCTTTAAGCATTAAACCAAAAGCTTTCAGCCCTAGCTTCTTTAAAGCTCAAAACAGTAAAATTCCTTGAGAAGCTTCTTCTCAGAAAAATAGACCACTCAACTCTAACATCACAAATACAATAAGAAAGGTTCAATACTAGAAAGGAATTTGGAGAAGAAAAAAGCCTTTGTTCCTGACATCAAACTATTCAAAAGCTTTCTCCAGGAGAGAAATTTTGAAGAAAGTTTTCAGAATAAAACATGGAAAAAAACTTTTTTAAAAAATTAATAATAATAAATGTCATATATGAGCCTGGCATCAAAAAGACCAGGAGTTTTTTTTGTGACTCTGGAAAAGTTATTCAACCTCTCAGTGCCCATGAAATTCTCTTAGACTGTAAATTATAGTAAAGATGAATAGATTGGTGGAGGGAACTTTCTAAACTAATAAAACCCTACATTTGCTTTCAAAGAAAAATGTGGAGTTAGAGGGCTAGGGTTCAAATCTGCCTTCTGAACCATACTATATTCTGGATGTTGGGTAAATCATTTAATCTCTTTATACCTCAGCTTCTTTACATGTAATATGAAAAGGTTGAACTAAATAGCCCCTGATGATCCTTTCTCCCTTTGCTCTATCATTTGTTTGACCATCTTTTTAAACACAGTTTTTAATTTATGAAATAAACATTTCTATGTATATATATATATATATAATTTCTGACATTATAGTTTTATCATAATTTTTAAATCATGATTTAATTATAATTGCTCACCATATTTCTATCTGTGCCCATGACAGGAATACATCAGTGAGCCCACAAGATCCCTTTCAGTCTTGGATAGGCCTTCACTATGCCAAGAAAATAGTGCATGTGCTCAGCAACTAACACACTTGTGCTAATGTGTTGAATGACAGACTTTGCATGCTTTGCCTTTTTCCCATTTCATTTTTATCTGGTCATCACTTGACTGGCTGAAGGATTTGTCAAGGATTTCCTAAATATAGTAGCTACTCTGAAAAACAAATTAAATGTCCATATTTACACACGAGTGGTTATAGTAGGATTAAGCAAAAACTTCCTCTATCCTACTCACTAGATCTATTCTACCATGAAGTAGAGATTTTTCATTTGTTATACTATGAGCCCCCATGGAAGTATACAAGAGATTCGGATGAGAAAGAGAACATTTGTGATGTATGGAACAGAATGTTGTCCAAATCAAAACAAGAAAGGTCTTAAATAGTTGTATATTTTAAATTGATTTTCCCTCAACTTCCTCCTGCATAGGAATGTGAAGAAATCAGAGAGAAGAAAATGGTCTTTATAACTCTTACTCTTACTGCTAATCCATAGAAATACTTTTTTTTTAAAGAATACATACAGCATATCCTTTGATCCAATAGTGTCTCTACTGGGCCTGAATCCCGAAGAAATCATAAAAAAGGGAAAAGTTCCCACATTGCAAAAATGTAGCAGCCCTTTTTATAGTGGCAAGGAACTGGAAACTGAGTGGATGCCCCTCAGCCGGAGAATGGCTGATAAGTTATGGTATCTGAATGTTATAGAATATTGTCATTCTGTAAGAAATGATCAGCAGGATGATTTCAGAAAGACCTGGAGAAACTTACATGAACTGATGGTAAGTGAAGTGAATAGAGCCAGGAGATCATTGTATACAGCAATAGCAAGATTATACAGTGATCAATTCTGATGGACATGGCTCTCTTCAACAATGAGGTGATTCAGGCCAAGCTCCAATAGATTTGTGATGGAGAGAGCCATCTGCATCCAGAGAGGACTGTGGGGACTGAATGTGGATCACAATATAGTATTGTCACCTTTTTGATGTTATTTGCTTGCTTTTTTCTCATTTTTTTCCTTTTTGATCTGATTTTTTTTGTGCAGCATAATAAATGTGGAAATATGTTTAAAAGAACTGCATATGTTTAACCTATATTGGTTTACTTACTGTTTAGGGAAGAGGGGAGGGGGAAGGAAAAGAGAAAAATTTGGAACACAAGGTTTTTCAAGAGTGAATGTTGAAAAAATGCATTTTGAAAATAAAAGCTGTTATTGAAAATAAGATAATACGTGTTTATATGTCTATATAGTTATACATATGAGTAAAGACTTTACACTTGGTACTGTCAAGATGTTATCTTATAAATAAATAGGATAAGTAGAATTTTCAAACTGAATATTAGATTCTCTGGGCAAGTCTCTTCATCCTGTTTGCCTCAGTTTCCTCAACTGTAAAATGAGCTGGAGAAGAAAAATGGCAAACCACTTCTACATCTTTGCCAAGAAAGTTCCAAATGGGTCTCAAAGAATAAAACATCACAACACTAATCAATTACACCATAGAAATCAGGTGAAAACTGGCCTACATCTGACACTCACAAATAAAAAGCCACTCTTAATCATACCAAGAATGAACTTTATTAATACAAACAGTTCTTAAATGTCTTCAAGTGATTAATCTGATTTACGACTTATCCCTGGCAACCTTGTGCCTTAGCCCTCAGATCGGCAGTGAAGGCCTTAGTGAATTTGAGGGGTTTCAGGAAGGGATAGAAAAACAAACACAAGCCCTTCATAGTGATCATTAAAATAGATTTATTACAAGGATACACTAGCCTTGAAGTCCTATTGCTGGGGTGTATATAGGCACTCCAGCAGAAATGGGTGAAAATGGAGGAAATCCAAGTCAGTTTCCCTAAATAGCATGTTTCTTCTTGGGAAGTGTGTTGAGCCCCAACAACCTATTGGAATTGAGATTACTTAAATCCTTTATTCCAGATAACCCGTCAGCTTCTTGATAAACATATCAGAAGTTTATGCCTTTAGGATTGGAGGAATAGAAGAGTCCCAAAAGATGGCTCTGGGCCAAGGACATAGGATGTACTAAACACTACAGAAAAAAAGGGAAATGAGATAAAGAGATATTACGAAATTATCTGTTTGAAGGACCCTGGCCTGATTCCTGAGAAAATGAAAACTACCTGGGAAAAGAAACCATAAGCAAGCTGGGTGGTAAAGCAGTATCTGTCCCATAACTGATGCCTTGGCCCAATCTTGCCATGTACTACTTACTGTCCCTTAGTTCTTCAGCAGGAGACCAACAGGCATTGAATATAGCATAGAATAAGTATATGGAAGTGATTAAGAGCTTTAATTTGGTATTCATTCCTTAAGTTTGTGAATCTGGAAGATGTCAATTTTAAGAACATTTGATTTTAAAAATGATTTTTAAAAAACATAGTTTGATCTAATGCTTGGAAATCTTCTGGAAAAAAATCACAGATTGACAGTTGAAAGAGACCTCACGCAAGCTATCATACCCAACTCATCCCTGAAAAAGAAAAGGATTACAGCCCATGGGACAAATTTGTCAGGAAATAGCTCACGTGGGGGAACCCCACAGCCCCGCCCTTCTCCACCTAGTAACTTGTTCCACAGAAGGATAGCATTCATTGTAAAGAGATTTTTCTTCATTGCAAGCCTGAACCTGCTTCTCTGTGACTTTTACCATTGCTCCTAGATCTGCCCTCTGGCAAAATGCAGAACAAGCCTTAATCCCTCTTCCATGTGACAACCCTTCAGATACTTGAAGACAGCTTTTCTGTCTTCTCCTCTCCAGCCTAAAACTTCACCAGTTGCTTCAGCCAGTCCTTATATGGCATGATCTCGAGACACTTCTTTTTGGCTGGCCTCCAGAACAACTGTTCTTCCCAAATTATGACACCTTGCCCTGAACAAAAATATTCCATATGTGTCTGACTGAGGCAGAATACAACCAGGCTATCACCTCCCGACTTCTAGTTACAGATTGAGGCAGTCTCAAGTTTTTTTTTCTGCTTGTTTCTAGGACAATCATTTGGAGGAAGGATTCCAACTTGTTTTTTTCACTCTCAGTTCTCTCCAAATTTCCTATCCTCTTCCTTGCCAACTACACTGCCCTTTCTACCTCTCTCCGGTTTCCAACACCCCCTATGACTTGCTTCTTTCATTAGAATTTAAACTTCTTGAGGACAGGGACTTACTTGTGTTGTTTATATTTGTATCACTGATCATAACACAGTACCTGACATAGAATAAGAATAAAAGCTGAGTATTTTATCTATCTACCTATTTGTCTGTCTGTCTCTCTGTCTATCTGTCAGTCTATCTATTTGTCTACCTATGTATTTACCTACCTATCTTATTTGTCAGTCAGTCTGTCTGTCTGTCTTTCTGTCTGTCTGTCTACCTATCTACTTATCTATTTATCTATATAAACTTGGAATCATAAGACCTTGTTTTAATCTTAGAGGTATAATACAGATATCTCATCAATCCGTAATATCGTGTCAAATTTGCTCTTCTGGCCTCATTGACAAGTTATCTTGAGGTTTACCTGCTTGATTCTTAGGGACCATACCTTAAACCCAAATCATTCTGGCTCTCATTGATTGGCCAATAAAGGTCTCAAGCTCTGATTGTTTCAGAGTGAATGTAAATAGCAATTGTTTCTGTTTTGGCCAGAAACCCCAACCACCTTCCCCTCCCAGATTGATTTTTTGGGGGAGCCCACACAAAATTGACTTAACTGACTTTCCCAGGTCACAGCTAGTAACTCTCTGAAGCCAGATTTGAACTTGGGTCCTTCTGCTTCCAGGATCTGTACACTATCTGCTAGGTCCTGACTTTTTTTTTTTTTTTTTTTTGATTGGGTAAAAGAAATCATTCTTTGCCTCATTTCTTACCTAACCTTTATCACAATGAATGGGCATTGCCTCAATTAAAAGGGAAAGACCATAGTTTTAAAAGGCCAAGGTCTTCCACTGGATCCAGAGCCATCTCCAGTTGTCCTGATCTATATCTGGCTACTGGATCCAGATGGCTCTGAGGGAGAAAGTAAGGCTGATTGATGACTTTGCACAGCCCTCCCTCAGTTAAATCCAACTGGCTTACACATCGTGGCACTATCTCCCTGTTTTCGAAGAAAGGACTAAACAGCAATGACTCTTGATACTCTGCTTCTCTGACTGAAGGACAGATCAAAGAGCTCCTTCAAAAGACTCCATTTAAGACTATTTCTTCATTTCCCACCTGGCTGCACTCTCTTGGACTTCTCCATCATCCTCCCTCAGACAGTAGCTTCTTCTTCCCTGTCTCCTTACTTTTCAGATTAATTTTGTATTGTCTTACCCTCCTTGATTATAAGCTCTTTGAGGATAGGGACAATCTTTTCCATATGAAATATTTGTATTCCCAGCACTTAGCACTGTCCTAGCCTGTATTAGGAGCTTGATAAATATTTATTAACTAACTGACTCAACTCTCTGATACTCAGAAAATAATTTTCCTTCCCCAACCCACAATTTTCTCATCTTGCAAACATTATTCGCTCCAATAATTAAAAATGACTATAACCCAGAGTGCAACAGAGAAGCTCATTGCCAAGGCAAGCAGCCTGCAACACATTACCAAGAACTACAAAGAACCCTAGAGTAAAGAATGTAATCAAAGAAATGTAGTGGAACTTCAGTGATTCTGTTTTCTAGAAAGCCTGGTAGCCTGCAAGTGGCACCTGTACAGAACGAGACTGTTGCTTTGATATGGGTCTTAATCTTTTTCACCTCCCTCCTTTCCAGCCTCTTAGACAGATGATTGTGTACTCAGTGAACCCTCTGAAAGTGAGATGCAACAGAGTATGGATCGATTATCTGCAACTTGTACTAATTTTGGCTTGGCTGTTAACACCAAGAAAATAGAGGTTCTCTACCAGGTCCCAGGTTCCATTCCCATGGATCCATTGGTTACAGCAAATGGAGAAATTTTGAATTCTGTAGATAAGTTCACTTACCTTCAAAGTATACTTTCCATACAAATGGAGAGTGTAGTGCACATAGTGCCAGAGCTGGCTCAGTTTGGGGGAGACTCTGAAGGAAAGTGTGGGAGAGAAGCATATTAGACTGACTACTGATCTGAAGGTCAACAGAGCAATTGTGCTGATCTCATTGTTGTATGCCTGGGAAACCTGGACAGTCTACCAGAGCCATGCCTGGAAACAGAATCGCTTCCATTTGAATTATCTTAGGAAGAGGCTGAAGATCATCTGGCAGGATAAGGAACCTGACACTGAAATCCTTTATCAAGCTAACCTCCAAGAATTCAAACTCTGCCGCAGAGTATAACTCCAATGACCTGCCATGTTGTTTAGATGCCAAATATACATTTGCCTGAGAGACTTTTTACAGAGAACTTACACAAAGCAAGCATTCACACAGAGGTCAGAAGAAGTGCTACAAGGATACATCAAATTTTCTGTGAAAAACTTTGGGATCGAAGACTCTGGCGTGGGACTACCTTGCATGGGACATCAAAGAAGGCACTGTGCTCTATGAAGAAAACAGAATCGTGGTAACCCAAAAGCACTGTGAGGTGAACAATTTTGGAGACCTCTCCACTTCCAATGGAAGTTCATAGGGACTATTTGTGCCTGAACTGTGGTAGAGCCTTTTGATCTTGTACTGCTTTGATCAGTCACAATCACTTGCTCTTAGGGATTGTCATTTTCATCCTTTTCAAGCATGAAGGACAATAACCAATCAACTTTCTAGTTATTGGGCTTAACTTTCCAGTTTATTCTGTAAATCACTACTGAAATCTTATTCTTAGCAAGTTTTTTGACCATGTTATTTCCCAACTCAAAAACTTTTGCTTAGTGACTACTCATTGCTTAGGTCAACCTTAAAATAAGATTCAAACTTTTCAACATAAGACTTTTCAAAACTAGCCCTAATATGGATTGCCTCTTACCATTCTCTAAATCCTAAATCCTTCACTACAGTCAAACGATTTATTATTGCTCATTCAAATGTCAATTCAAAGGATTTTTTTTCCTATTGATGCCCATTTAATCATTATGTCCAAACCTCACATACACTTCCCATATTCCTACATTCCTCCAAATTCTAACTACTCTTGACTATGATCAAAACTCTATTAACCTGTGAAACTTTCCAGGATATTCCAGTCTACCTTTAACTTTTATTCTTGTAAATAACTGTGTAAATTTGTCAGTTAATTGTGTTCTGCCTTGTGGCTAGTAATATTATCCTACTAGCACCTACTCTGGACTCCTTCCCCAGACAGCAGGAATAGTTCCAAAATCTAATATACTTCATAGATCTACATTTCTAGAACTATAACTTGTAAGTCCCCACTGATGGGTATATCCTTAATAATCAACCAATAGATAAAATTAGCTCAAAAAGAATATATTTGTAGGAATAGTCTTAAAAACACTAGCTCCAAAGTAGTTCTTCTATAAACCTAAAATACATTATTCCACAAATACAAACATAGTGGGAAAAGTAGACACAAATTTAGAGTGCATTGCTAATGAATCATGTGCCTGATGTTTCCAGGACTTCAGATCTTTGATAAACCTTCTTCTCCAATGTAGTCCTTACATTGTACACACACACACACACACACCTGTAGCCATGCATTATCTTTAATGCATTGTTTGTCCAATTGGACTTCCTCTCTGAAATTCAACACTATATTTTCAGGACTAGTTCTTTCTTGAATTTATGGTTGCTTCTCTTCTTAACTGCCAAAGATCATTTATACTCCACAAAGCTGCCTCTTCCCTAACCTGATAACTGTTTTCTTTTTGGAAGGAATGTTTTGTGATCCACCACTGGCTCTTTATGGACTGACAGCATAGTTTTTAAAGTACCATCAAGAGTCATGGCCAGGCTCTTCCTGCTCCATAACAAATTGCCTATTCTAATGAAAGCAAGAAAAACTACTTCCAACTTCATAAAGGTATATGATTTCTTCCCCTTTCTGTGATTATATCCTGAGCTTTCTCAAAAATATGTATGTGTGTGTCCCTGACTAATCCCCACAACAATCACATGTATTTGATTTTTGACATTCCTCAGGTTTGTGTCTCATTTTTCCATTAGATTCTAAGGTTCTTGAGGTCAGGGACTAATACTAATTTGCCTTTCCTACTTTTCCTACCTACCTACTTACCTACAATGGATGTTCAGTCAATATGCTTTGGTAGAATGCTGCCTAAGGTCACTGATGAATATAAAAAATAGAATAAATGGCTCATCTATAATTCCCATAATCTACTCTTTCCTATTGTCTCAAACATCTCTAGTGGTATGTCTTACTAATTTGGGAAGAGTAGTCTACTTTTGTGTATAAATCACTGAATATACTATTCCACCAGAGCAGAAATATGTTGCAGGTTATCTGTGTAACTCTCACAGAAAACAAAGCAACAGCTATGTATATTTGAAGGAAAATAATGTCTTCCTGAACCTAGCACAGTCACCAGTTCTCCTTTCTAACCTAAGATGATGGATGCATCCAGTTTTCCTTTACTGCTAAGATCCTTTAACCATTTCGAACTAGCAAGTGTAGTCTGTCCTGAAATGAGTATTTTAATTTCTAATGGATAATTATAGTGGACTAACTAATGTGAACATTAAGATTAAGATCTGAAAGCATCTTACAGCTAACTCAGAGGGGATAAAGCACAGAAAAGTTTAGCTTTATTCACAAAGGGGAGATTCTGGGTTTGGTACTGACTAATAGGAAATCTAGGTTCAAATCTTATCTCTGATACATACTTCTTGTGTGATCCTAACCAAGTCACCTAGCCCCTCCATGACCCAGTCAAGTCTCCAAGATTATAAATTACAGAACAGGTGCTGATCTACATTTATAGATCAGATTCCTCGCCAAAAGCTTCCAACACTGATGAAGTTACAAGTCTAGACCAAAAAATGTTTAAAGTTAAAAATAAAATAAACTGGCTGATGAACTAGGAATCAAAGAAACCAAGATTATTCCATTCTGCTTAAGGATTGGCCCATTGGAGCTGGTAATCACCATGTTAGTTCCTCAGGAGAGCCTGTTCCATTTGCTAGGCAAATAACCCTGAATTACAAATACTGACCTTTCAGCCCAATAATTCTTAACTTTAGGCACAGGCAATTCCCAAAGAAGTAGTACAGGGCATGAAAATCTGGCCTAATATCAACAATCCAGTCCAGTGGAATCTTCTGTTGCCTCTGATCTTTCTTGTAGAGAGTGACTGCCAAGACTAATGGGTCCCACAGCTCTAAGCAGGACAGAGGGGAGAGTGATTGAAATTCAGCAAGCAGCAGAGGGGGAAAAGGGGGGAAATGTGAAGCAATAGAAAAAAAAAGTCATTTGAAATCCACAATTCTTAGAAATCTATAATTTATCTGAATTACTTCCTTGAAATAAATAAGAGATTATCTTTACAGATAAAATTTTGAATTTTTTTAATACTGTAAAACTAGATAAATTTGGTTTCATTTTAAATATATATATATATATATATACATATATATATATATATATATATATATATATATATATATATCTGCCTGGTTCTAAAATTGCTATGTCTCTTCTCTTCTCTCTCTATATCCTTTCTATTAATGATCTCAGCAGCTCCCAGGGGTTCAATACCATTTCTGCACTGATTACTCCCAAATCGATACATCCAACCTTAATCTCTCTCTCTTAAACTTCAGGCACACATTGTCAAATACCTGCTGAATCTCTTTTCTTGATTGTCACCTAGGCACCTCAAACTTGATTTATATCAAACCAAATTCATTACCTTCCATTACAAACCTTCCTCTGCTCTACACTTCCCTATTTCTATTGAGGGTACCATCATTCTCCCAATCACCAAGATCTGTAATCCTAGACCCTAGATTCGTTCTTGACTTTCTCCCTTCCCCCTCCCCATTCATTATAGTCAATCACTTTCCATGTCCTCTAATATCATCTCAAACATCTGCCCCTGTCTTTCCTCCAACACCACTCTATTTCATCAGTTCTCTCCTAGACAACCATAATAATCTACTTATTGGTCTTCCTGCTTCCATTCTCTTCCCTCTTCCTCCAATCCATCATCCCTCCAATTCTCTATAGACTAAAATACCAAATTCATAGCCTGGCATTTAAGACCCTCTACTTCATAGAACCCACTGATTTTTCCACACAATTCATTTTTCTAGTTAGGAAAAACTGACTTCAAATTCTGTCTAAGATACTTATTAGTAGTTGGATGACCCTGGACAAGTTGTTTAACTGTAAAAATGGGGATAATAATAGCACCTACCTGAGATAATATTTGCATTATGCTTAGCATATAGTAGACATTTAATAAATGCTCATTCTCTTCTTTCCTTTTTGTACTGTATTCTCTAGGTCAACTGAACTACTAGATGTTTCCTTTATTGACACTCTCCCCTGCCTTCTTGCATTACATTCTAGGAATGTACATTTTTTTCTGTGTCTTTCAGAATCCTTGGCTTCCCTCAAGGCTCAACTCAGATGCCAGCCCTCTGTGAAGCCTCTTTTGTTAGTGACTTCATCCACCTGGATTTTCTTTGTACTATGCTTGTTGGTGTAAATGGAAAATTTGGGGTGGATTCCGGGAAAATGGTGGAACAGGTCAGTAAATTTCAAACTCTCCAGATTTCCCCCACAAACAGAGCAAATCTGCTCCTCAGAGCAAATATAGACTGGTGAAAAATCAAAAGACTTGGGGTAGAACAGGAGTCCTGCAGGGACAACCCCAGAAGATCTGAAGACAGACCTTGGACCCAGTATAAAATACATAGGCCTCCAGGCTAACTGCACAGAAATACTAAGGGGGACCCCTGGAGCAAGTTGGGATGACTGGCACCTCAGCAGAAACCCCAGGAACTCTCACCTCTTGGACAGTGTGAGGAGTCAAGGTCTGAGTTCAGGAAGACTGAGGGAACCTCAAGCCCAGCTGTGCTGCAGAGACAGGCCCTGGGCAGGAGGGAGCCAGCAAATCAGGAGTGCAGAGGTAGTAGAGCAGGAATGCTGCTGGCTGCGGGCACTCACAGAAGGGGGGAGTCCTGGGTTTGGGGTCCTAGGTTAAAAGGGAAAGCTGAAATGAATTAAAGGTACCATGCCCCCATCCCACGATTAGAGGTATTTATACTAATACTTTCCATTAAAAAAATGAGTGGGCAAAAAAGAAAAAAACCCACCATAGAAACTTACTATGGGAATGAGGAAGACCAGGGTTCATCTTCAGAGAAGGACACTGAAGTAAAAAAAAAAAAACTACTACCCCAAAGAAATGTGTCCCTGCCCAGAGAGAACTTTAAGAAGAGCTCAAAAAATATTTAAAAATCAAATGAAAGACGTTGAGGAAAAAATAAAATAAAATCAAAACCATCCAAGAAAAACAAGATGGGGGGAGAGGAAGGAACTAGAAAAGGAGATATTAAAGTCTGTGTATACATAGATATGTATGCATGTTATCTATATGTGTATATATAAATATATGTATATATGTGTAGTCTGGATAGGTGTGAATGTATATGTATACATATGTGTGTATATTTATATATCTATTAAATATATTTTGTATATGCATCTGGTTGGGGGAAGTGGAGGGGGTTAAAAGGAGGGAAAAAGAATAAAATTTTAAAAATACACAGCAGAGAACAAAAGAACAACCTACAAGGAAGCAAAGAAAAGATGGACACTCATGAATATAACTTCTTCTACCATTATATATCCTTTCTTGAACTGGAAATTTATTGTTATATATTTTGAATCTTCCTCGAAATTCTGCTGGGTATGACAATGTTTTTATTTTGTTCTGTTTTGTCTCTTTTTTCTATTCTGTAAATGATAACTTTTCTAAAAAAGTAAATTTCAAACTTGCCTAAAACTTTTTATATTTTAACTATCTCAGACTATAAACCCCATCTGGTTAGCCACAGGACACTTAAGAATACCTAGTATGGGTATCTTTTTTATAACTACGCCTCTTTCTCCTCCCTGTCAAAATTGTAATTTTTCAGACCTAGACTTCCAGAAACCATCCACAGTTTTCCACTCCTAAACCCATCTCGCATATTTGGAACTCTGCCCAATAAAAGCCCAAAAGCAGAGGGTCCCAGCAATAATGACTTCAAACTATAGAGTTTAGTGAGATCTTTGTGGTCATCTCGTCTACACCCATTCCGCCAACCACCAGCACGCTAGCATCTAGCTCACTGGGGCATCTGATGAACTGCCCTGTCTCTTTCTATGTTCTAAGGAACACCTGACAATCTGACTGAAAGAGCACTCATAGAAAACGATAAAAAACAGGTACTAGATCTCAAAAAGCACAGTATTGTTAAATAAGCATAATATATTTTGTTTTGAGAAGCCTGGGAAGTATGCCATATTAAAAATTAAAACTAAGTTCTGCATCTTAAAAGAATTGAGCTTTTTTGAAAACTCACTTGTGTGAAATCTCTTGTTCTTGAGTGAAGCTAAATAAATGAGGCTTCATTATCCAGAGCAGTCTGGAGAATCGTCTTTCTCATCTGCTTTGCTCTGTGGAAAACTGGCCTGAGTTTTGTCTGAAATGGCAGCAGCGTCGGCAGCAGGCCATCCGGTTGAACTGCATGTAAGTGAGCCTGAAAATGGCACAATCTACAGACTATAGACTTTAAATAAGATGTACCTTTCAAGGATCAAGCAAAGGTGGCAAAAGAAGAATGAAAAGAAGGACCAGGAGGAGAAAAAAGAGACTGCTCTTTGATGATTAATGGCAGAATAAGAAACACTCATAAAAAAAAAGTCAGCTCAAGTTGAAACAGTTGGCCCCATTTTTGTGAAATAGAAAACCGGAAATAATTTTTTTGATGATTGTTATCCCAAGACTGAAACTCATTCAATCAGAAAAAAAAAAAAAAAAAAACCTCTAAGTTCTCCAAAGCAAAAATTGATTGTTACAATTAAAGGGGCAGGGTAGTATAGAAGGAAAATGCCTGCATTTAGGGTAAGAGGACCTGGGTCCAAATCCTTCTTATGTGACTTAACCCCCATTTTCCTCTGTTCTCTCATCTTTAAAATGAGAGGGTTGGATTAGATAATGGTATAGCTCTTTTCCAGCTCTAAATTTTTAATCTCAGCTTCCTGTTCCATAGAATCATATCATTGATTCTATATCATTGGGTCCTTGCAATAATGACTTCAAACTATAGAGTTTAGTGAGATCTTTGTAATCATCTTGTCCAGCTCCTCCATTTTACTAATAAAGAAACCTTTCTCCTAGGAGGTTAAGTTACCAGGAAGTGTCAGAGACAGAATTTGGGTAATGAACAATGATTTTTTTTATTATCAAAAAGCTAGGATCAAAAAAAGTTTTAATTTTAAAAAAGCCAGGATCAGAGATCTAGCAAGGATCTTGGAGATCATCAGACTTAAATCTTTCATTTCATAGAAGAGGGAAATTAATACTTGACCTTCTCCTAACTAGCAGCCTTTCTACCTTGGAAATATCTCCAACTTAAGACCTGCTTTCAGGATTGGTGAAGCCTTAACCTAGACTCTCAATGCATAAGTATCCTACACCATGCGGATTTCACTACTAGATCAACTCACTCTCCCTACTTTTCTCTACTTCCACACCAGCAGCCTTGCTCCATCAAGAGCAATCTCTCATTTAAGCATACAATAACACTATGATTGGACATAACATTGACTAAAGTTTGGGATGCATCCTGAGATAATTCATTGTTAATTCTTCCTGTTTTCTTTCTCCCTCTTCCAATGCAGCTAATTCTTCTTTGAAACTAGGCAACAGCCTATCAGCTTAGGACAAGCCAGAGCCCATATAGATCCAAAGAAGATGATGTCAAAGTTCCTCTCCTGTAGTTTATTTTTCTCTGGAATTTGCATGTGTAAATAGGAAAAATCCTAGGAAATCACAGATGGCATCTAGACCCTGAAAAGAGTCCCAACTACAGTTTTTCACGGGGGTGACAATAGTTGGCCTGAAGACTTTCAGCATCCCTGTCCCAAGACAACTTATTCCACTTTTGGACAGCTCAACTCACCAGACTGGTTTTTCCTGACTTCAAGCCTAAATGTGCCTCTGCAATTTCTACCCACTGCTCCTAATTCTATCCCCTGGGGCCAGGGGAAAAGGAGGTGAGCTTCTGAAGGAGAAAATTACATGACAAAAATGGCCAGAGAAGGAAACATTTAAGATGAATGAGGAGAAGAAAATCACGAAGACAATTTGAGGGCATTGAACTTGTGAACAAACCTGGAAACTAAATTTGGGGAAGAGAAATTGGGGAAATTGGAAGAAAATCAAAGGATAAGAAAAGTAGCTCAGTCTTTCAAGTAAATAAAAGATTGAAGAAAAGGAATTGAGGAAGAGGAAGAGAGAAGGGAAGGGAGGAGGAGGAAGAAGAAGAAGGGGAAGTTCTGATGCCTGTCTTTTCCTCTTCCCTTTCATCTAGTTTTATCAGCCTGTTTGCATGTAATTTATTACTTCCACCTCCTCACAATTTCTCAATCCTATCCAGGTCAGAGCTACTTCTCTCTCTCATCCCATTCCAGCTCCTTCCCCTCCACTCAGAGTCCACAGAATCATGTAACTACCTAATATGACTTTTGAGATTCTCACTCTATTCTGAACAACCTTTCCATACCTTTTGGGACCAGATCTTTGAGACTCTCATTTTATTTGAAATTGAACCTTCGTTCAAGCATCTTCATAGTCCTCAACTACCTCTCCAGTTTGGGCTGTTTCATCTTTTCCTGATGCTCAACTTGCAGCATCAAGGGAGAAGACAGTTACTCTTCACCCTCCCCTGACCGCTTCCGGATCAATTTCCTGCTCCCATAACTCAATCACTTTTGATCTTTTGACATTCAAATCCATTCAGTCTGATCAGGCTTCCCAGTTTCTCTCCTCATTACTTTATTTAATAGCTGCTTGTTGTTCTACTGATTGTTCTACTGTTCTTTGCCAACCTATAGCTCATTCTTCTATAGAGCTAATAGCCTTCCTTTTTTCTTTATCCACCACCCTCATTCTCAATCACTTCAGTATTTGACACAAAGATTTTACATTCTTTGACCTTACAGTCCCTCATCTCTCTCAACTGTTTTCACAGTACTTTATCCCCCATTGAACGTGGCCACATAGAACCATGGCAAAGATCCCAAACTCCAGAATTCTGTTCTCAGACTGCACCCACCTGGATGTCCAGTCTCCCCCTGCCTTGCTAACAATAAGTCTGTTGCTCCCCTAACTCATCTCCTGAGTGTCTCTTCCACTCTAATGTCACTCTCCTCCCTGTGCAATTTTGACATATTATATACTACTACTTCATCACCAACCTAGAATCCCTTGCTACTGTCATGTACAACCCCCCAAATATCCTGCCCATTGGGACCTGCTAATTCCCACTCCTTATCCCCATTGAACCCCCACCATCCAATTTCCCACTTCTTTCCCACATCATTGAATACTCCTGATGCAAATCATACTGCTTTTACACACTACAAACTTATGGTGCATAACATTAGCTCACTGCTGCTAGGCAATCCTTCTATTTAGCTCTAGTTGATTCCAAATCTCATTCCATGCAATGGCTATTTTAAACTTTGTCCTTTCTCATGAAGTGCTCACACCCAGCACTCACAGCAGACAATCCAAAGCCTTACTTTAATGAGTTGTTTCAACTTTCCCCTCCATACTGCAAAAGTTCTTAATATCTGCACCCATTTTACCTTTTTTCCCCTCCTATGTTAGAAGACAAAGCTTTTCTACTTTCAAAGGCTAATGGCTCATATTGTGTCAGTGATCCTGTCCCAGAATTTCTTCACTAAAAGGGACCTCAGACATCATCTCCTCCGATCCATACCTGAATAAAAATCTCCCTCCTGCAATGTATGTCATTCTGTATAGTTCACTGTCAGTAACTCAACAATCGCAGCTGCCAGGCCTTTCAGAGTTCTCAGATACACTTTAGCTGAACTTGAAGGCTTAACTCAGCAATTACAATTTTTACTTAAGTTGTTCTTTTGCTTAACTTTGATTTTTTTCATTAACAAACTTTACCTCCCCATTTTCTTAGCATTTGTACAGTTAAACATATCATTCTTCTATATCTTTATTATTAAATCCCTAACCATTATTATATATCCACCCAAAGTTATTCTTCTTAGCAGAATAAATGGGGACAAAATCAAGAGTTAAAGGGCTCTTTTTTTCTATTCCTTATTACTCGTGCCTAATCTGTCCCAAGTAGTCATCCTATCCCTTCCCTGATCCTTTTTTTCCCCAAGATAACTATAAAAACAACAAAAAAAATCAGCTTTTTATCTTACTTAGCGGTCCTTCAGCCTTCTTAACACTGTCCTTAATTTTGCATTCATCTTCTCTTGCCTTTCTTTGCTTCTAACTTTTATGCATGTTTTTAAAGTCTAAGTTGGTTGATTAGCTCCCTTCCATGTCCCCTAGGATCTTGATCTTATAATCACCCCCTCTGTCTCATGCATCTTCCAACTTTCCCTCTTCTCTAGTTCTTTCTCATCTCTCTCATGTTCATTCATGTTCAAGAAACTTTTCTCTTGATCATTCTTACCCTTGTAGTTTCTATCTCATCTCTCTTTTCTTCTCCAGAGCCACTTTTGCAAAACTAGTCTGAACCTTCTACCACCTCTAACTGACCACCCACTCTCTCTATAACCCTTTGTACTATTTCCTCATCAATGTGATCCATCACTGCTCTCAACTTTTTTTTTACAGCTGAGGAAATTAGGACTTGGACAATTTAAGTGACTTGATGAAGGTCACAGAGCTTAGTCAGTGGCAGAGCTCTGAACAAATCTCTAATCTCCTGAGTCACCATCCATTAGGGATGTTTTTTGGTGCCGTTATTACTGTTGTTTTTTCATGTCTAAATATCATTTCTTTGACCTGAGAGCTAGTCACAATTTATAAAATTTGCATTTGGTGTTTCTGAAGGGGTAGAAAACGTCTGATCTGTAAGGTCAAAAGAACCTAATGTGTTTTGGAAAATTGGAAGTCAGAATGATACCACAATATTACTTGATGAGAACCTCTGGGTGACAACATAAATTTAAAAAAAAAAAAGTACAGTATTGAAAGAGCAGTGCAATCCAGGTGAGAGCAATAGTATTAAACTAATTATAAGAGACAATTGATTTCATTATAAGTTTAAAAAAACAAAAAAAAAATCTTGTTTTGCTTTTTTATTATCACTGTTTACCTCCCCCACTTTCTTAGCATTTTGACTGTTTCTCATTTAACTCTGTTATGCAGCCTGAAGCTTCTCATAGACATCCCAGGATACGTGATACGGGTACAGACTTCCTGCCTTGTCGTGGAATTAAACAAACGTCCCCTTGGTGCTAACACTGTGATTCAACTCCCCTGCAGCCTTCCTTGCAAAGGAGGACAAAGCAACTACATTCAAAAGGGCTGGATGCACACTCTGATTTTTCATCTCTAAAAACCCATTTAACAGTGAACGCCTTTCAAATACAGTGCAGTCAGAGCCCAGAGAATCAAAGAGCTGGAAGTGGCCTCATGTGGGGTATCTACCTAGCTCTCCTGCCTCCAAGCAAGACATTTGTTGAATGCATGTTGGAGATGACAACATAGACTATTCATGACAAATGACTGATGACTGTACTCTTAAAGTTCCCTGGGGCTAAAAGCTTTGGTAAGTCTTGTAACCTCTTCCAAAGTTTAACAGCCCTCTGTATCAAGGAAGTTTATTTTGATATTCAATGCCCCTTCTTTATCTTCACCTGTTGATGTAGTATTTGGTTCCACTATGTGCAGAATCAACATTCAGGGGAAAAATTGGAGTAGGGACAGGAACTGGACTTGCAAGTTTATGGGTATAGAGAACTACCAGGTGAATAAATGCCTTCCACCAATGTACCTTCTCTGTCACTCATAGTCTGAATTACCTGGAATTCTGGCAAGGTCAGTAACTTGCCCAGGAATACACAGCTAATAGGTGTCAGGGGCAATATTTGAACCCAGTTCTTCCTGATTTCAAGACTATCTCTCTATCCACCTATGTTATTGTTAAAAATACAAGAGGACATTATATAAGGGATGCCATCAATAAACTGAGGTGAATTGGGGAATAATTGGTTAGTAACATAATATCACATAGTTCCTTACTAATAACAATTCCTGACATTTATATGAAGTTAACAAAATATCTCATTTGAGCTTCACAACAATCTCATGGGTTATATGTTATTATCTCCATTTACAAAAAATGAAATTGAGGCTATTAGAGCTTAAATGGCTTATTGAGTAATAATAGATGTAAAGTTATAAGCATAGGTTCAAAAAATCAATGGCACGTTTATAGAAAGGGGAAGACACAGCAAAACTGCTCTCCTTTTAAAAAATCTGTCAATACAAATAGGTTACAAATTTAAAACAGCAGTAATGGGACATGACTATCCAAAAAGATACTGTGATCTTAGATTGCATTAATATCCTTCCAAGCACCCCACCAGGATCCCAGGACCCTAGCAGAAACAGTAGAACCTTAATATTGTGGTGCTACTATATACACAGTCTCCCTTGAGGAAGAATAAATCTACATTATCATTGCTTACTACTGGAAAGGGCATGATAATCTATTTCCCTACAGCTTCACTTGGATGCTGAAAAACCAAGTTTTAGCCAACCTAAGTCAAAGCTCTATTTTCTGCCATCTTTGCCCACTCAAATATCCATCCACTTCAATCCTATTCTTCTAAAGTTTCCATTCAACTGTATTCTTTCCTTCCATTACAATAGCCTGTCCTTTCAGGTAGTCTTTTACATTATATTATTACTCTACTCTTCAGTCCAGTGACTTGCTATTATGTAGGTCATCTTCTTGCCTTTATACAGGCTGGCTACAATTTCTGAAAGGCTTTTGCTCCTAAATTTTACCTCTTGGAAACTCTACATGTCTTTAAACTCAGATGCCACATTCTTTAAGAGGTCTCTCCTGATATTTCCAGTTGTTAATTCTTCCTCTGCATTTTGTCTTTCTTTGTCACATCATCAGTAGTTAACATAGTGCCTGGTACATAATAGGTGATTCATAAATGTTCTGTGTATATACACATATATTGTGTATGTGTGTATATAGTATGTATATATAGAGACAGAAAGACACACATACACAGAGAGAGACGGAGGCGGGGAGGGAGAAAGAGACAGATAGAGAAATAGACAGAGAGGGAGGAAGAGACAGACAGACAGGCAAATAGAGGGAGAAAGGAAAACCATTTGATACTGGGATGGAAGCATTATCATTCCAAAGGCTCTTGATTTCAGGATTTTAAGCTGTCTCCATCTCCTGGTTGAAGAGAAAAAGCCCAAGGAAAGAACAACTTTTTAATTGAATCAGTAATGATTGAATAAGCTCCCTGAAAGCTCTGTAACATTTTGGTTTCACATTTATGATTTATTCATGTATTGTAAATATATAAAATAATCCTAAGTCTGATGATAACTTTATCATATTTGATAACCATTCTCTATTTTTAACACACCATCAACAAAATAATGCCAAAAAACAATGGATATAAAACATAGTACTTTTCCAGAAGACAATTTAAGCTCATCATGATTCTCCTTAGCTTTCAATTCATTATCAACTCTACTAAATAAATCTAATTATGACTTCCAAATTAAAGAGAGAATTGACCAAAACAGCTTATTAATCACTTGATGTAATTGAATGACATCAAGCAAATGGCTCTAAAAACCCAATATTAAACAGCTCTTTTATCTTGCAGAATTCTTCTCCAATGATATAAAAGTGTTGTGAAATAGATAAGTACACAGAAAAGAATATGCAGAGACTGAAAGCTCTGAGCTGGAATACAGATGTCATACTTAAACAATCGCTGAATATGATACCTACAAACACACAGGTCTTTTATAAACAAGAGATATAGAGCACAAAGATATGAAGGAAATGGCTATACTAGAAAATGTTTTTAAAAATTTACAAGCATCCTGAAATCAAAGTTGAATTGGAAGAGCATACTTTAAATTATTAACACCTATACCACACCTATCTGAAACTACAAAATAGACAATAGATTTTGAAAGCAAACTAATAGAAATTCATACAATATTAATGAAATATTAATGATACACAGAGTCGGTCATTCTAAAGATAATAATAGAAAAATGAACACTTCCTTTTCAAAAAAGAGGAAGAGTACTGAAAAACATGATAAGTAAGTTTTTAAAAACCTACAAAAGTACTTTTAGAACAAGGAGGTATCACCTTCATGAAGCAATTGGCAAGACTGATATCAGATTTTAAAAGCCATGTGATTTGTTGAATATAAGCAAAAGTAGTTTATTTCCTAATGAAGTTTATGAAAGAGGCAAGATCTGTGAATGGAATCAAAAGTCCCCTGATGGGCAAGACTCACATGAACTCAGCTAACAGAAAAGTATTGAACAAATGCATGTCATACAGACTTGTTTGTGGAAACATAGGAATTTATAAGGATAATTCAGAAGCAGATAATTGCTACTAGGAAATATAAAAGTTATCCTTAAGGAACCCAAACTTAGCAGTCAGTGCAAGGAAAAGGTTGGAACTATGTAACATATTTCTGCATGCTGAAAAAGACCTCCTGACTTAGCAAGACATGACGTGGTAGCTAGAATTAGAAATCAGGAGATTGGTTATTGTCTTTCATGGATTAATAGATGACAACTCCTATACTACAAATATAAACCTCTAAATTTGCTGAGGAATTTAAGTAATAAACCGGAACCAATCATTTATCATAGGCTAACCTATTACCCATAATCATTTAGATATATTGATGCATAAAAGTGAAGAAAAGCATTTGAATAGATATTGCCATACTAAATACTCATCTGTCAAATTTACATGAAATAAAATACTTTGAAATATGAAGCCTTAATGGAAAAGATCAAAATCAACTGGAAATAAGTTGAGGTACATATATCAATCAACTCATCTGCTATAGGGGTGTTTTCTGTGAGTTTAACATTCCAATATTTTTGTTCAATTGCCAAAAACAATTGTTTCTATCTGTACAGTCTCTAGTTCATTAAGTATAAAGGAATAATGTCAATTTACTTTAGGGATTTCTAGCTGACCTGTATCAAACAATATGAGAAGAATGAAGTGATAATAACATGATTATAGTAATGGCAAAAAACTGTCCAACATCAGTCCTGACTAGCTATATGACCTTGGTCAAGTTATTTCTCTTTCATGAATCTCAGTTTCCTCATCTTTAAAGGTTAGATGATATCTTAACTGTTTTCAAACCTTAACATTATACGTTTCAAATAAGTTTTCATAGATCATCAGCATTTCTATATATTACCAACAAAACCTGCAAGAAGAGATAGCAAAATATTAATCTAAAATTTAATTTAAAATAATGTAGACTATAATAAAATAGCTGGGAATATATCTACCAAGATAAATCCAGGAACTACATGAACATAATTATAAAATTCTTTTATACAAATAAAGTCAGATTTAAATAATTGGAGAAATATTATTTGTTCAAGGATGGGCAGTTAATATAATAAAAATGACAATTTTACTTAAAGTGTTATTCAATGACAGAAGAAAAATTATAAAATTCATTTGGAAGAACAAAAGGACAAAAATATCAAAGAAATCAATGACAAATAATATAAGGAAAGGAGGTTTAATAGTACCAGATCTTATAAAACTGATAATTATCAAAACTATCTGGTACTGTCTAAGAAAAAGAAAGGTAAATAGTGGAGCAGAGTAGAGTAACCTTGTATTTAACAAATGCAAAGATTTAAGTTTTAGGGATAAGAATATATTATTTGGTCAAAATTGTTAAAAAACTGGAAAGCAATTTGGCAGAAATTGGCTATAGACCAATATCTTATATAATTTAACAAGAGAAAGTCAAAATGGCTAAATGACCTACATATAAAAGGACATCATAAAAAAAATAGAACATGAAATACATTACCTGTCAGATTTATGGATAGGAGAATAATTTATGAATAAAAAGAATGGCATTATGATATGTAAAATGGATAATTTTGATTACAGTAAATTAAAAAGGCTTTGTACAAATAAAACATGCAACCAAGATTAGAAGTAAAGCAGAAAATTGAGGGGGTAAGTATCATACATAACTTCATAAAGTTCTTATATCTCAAATATAAAGAGTACTTTGTCAAATTTATAAGAATATGAATCATTCCCCAATCGATAAACAAATATAAACAGGCAGTTTTTTGATGAAGAAATCAAAACTTTTTGAAATCATATGAAAAACTTCTTTAAACCATTATTTATTAGAGAAATGCAAATTAAAATAACTTATCATTAACAGATTGACTAAAATTATAAAAGGGGGAAATGACAGACAATGGGAGGATATGAAAAAATTAGGACATTAATACAGTAAGTGGAATTTTGAAATAACTCATCCATTTTGGAGAGCAATCTGGAATTATGCCCCCAAAGTTACACAATTGTGTCTATTTTTGACCTGCTGGGTCAATACTGCAATACCATTATGAGGTCTATTTCCCAACGTGATCAAGAGAAAAAAAATGATCCGAAATGTTTACAGCAACTCTCTTTGTGGTGGCAAAGAACTAGAAATTGAGAGAATATCAATTGGGGAATGGTTAAACAAGTTGTGGTGTGTGCTTGTGATGAAATACTATTATTCTAGAAGAAATGATGAGTTGGTTGAGTTTAGATAAAACCTGGAAAGACTTGCAGAAAATAATGAAAAACAAAATGAGTAGGACCAAGAAAATGTTACATACAGTAACAGCAAATCTGTTCAAAGAATAGTGAACAGCCAAATTAATAGTTAAATCAGCAACAAAGGACCTGTGAAGGAAGTTACTATCAATCTCCAGAGAAAGATCTAATAGAAGTCTGCATAATATGGCTTTACACATATTTATAAATCTTGTCAAATGGTGGCCTTTTCTAGTGCAAGGTGGAAAGGGAAGGACAAAGACATTTCAGAACTTAAAAATTACAAAATAAAATTCAGCATTCAGCAACTTAATAAATGTAAACATCTAAGCCCAAAATATAGCCCAGAGTTGTTGAAGGAGTCAGATGAGTTAATGTATATAAAGCATTTTGCAAGCCTTTAAATAAATATATAAATATGATGTATTGATATTTTAAAATGTTTCAGTATCTTTTTGTTCATATTACAGAAATGAAGTCTATTATCTGTTCTGCTATGATGCTCCATCATGAGCACCATAATTAGACTGTTTCCAAATACCCTACGGTGAAAAGAGCATTGAACCTTTGGTTATGAGATCTCTGTTCAACACCTAGCTCACTAAGTAGCTAAGTACCTGTTAGTCTCTCTAGGTTTTATCTATAAAATGGGGATAATAATGTCTTAAATAGCTACCTCACAGAGCTGTCAACAAGATGAAAATGAGAGAATATGTGAAAACTTTACTAAAGTTATGAAAATACAAAGGTACTTTAAGGTTGGCTTCATTGTTTTGTTTTTATTATATTCCTGCATAAAAATGAGCAAGAATAAAACAGAATTTTAAATAGGCCCTCTCCACCCTTTGTTTCAATGCAGAAATAATGCTTCTTTCTATCTTCTAATATTCTTCCCCTGGAGGCTAAATTTTCCTGGTACCAGTGACAAATGCAGACACTGAGTTGTCGGCTTAATAAGAATAACAATCATAATAATATTTATATAGGGTTTAAATTTTCAAGATGATTTTTACATGAATTTTATCATTTGATTTGCACAATATCCTCAGGTAGGCAGCACATCTTAGAATGTTGGGTCAGAAGCAATAAGATGAAATTTAACAGGACAAATGTAAAGTCTTTTATTTGGATTTCCCATAGAATTGACTTTTTGAAAAGCAGATAAGCAGTATGGTCTAATGGATAGAGAACCAACTTCAGAGTCAAGGAGTCTTGGGTCAAATCCTGCCTTTGATACCTACTTGGTATGTGATTCTGTACAAATTTTTTAAATCCTCAGTGCTGTCACTGGAGATCCTTACATCAATGTAATAACAGTTCCAATCTAAAGAATTTTTTTTTAAATAGGAGGAGAAATAGTTCAGTAGCAGGATCCAGGAATTTTCTTTTGCCACTTAATATTTTTTCCAATTACATGTAAAGATAGTTTTCTATATTAACTTTTATGAAATTTTGAGTTCCATATTTTTCCCTCACTCTTGTCCTTCCTCTGTCCATAAAAGAGCAAGCATCTGATATAGCTTATAGAAGTACAATCATATTAAATATATTTATTTCCACATTAGTCAGCTGTGAAAGAAGAGTAAAAACAAAAGGGAAAAACCATGAGAAAAGGGGGAAAAATAAAACTTGCATGCTTTGATCTTCACTCAGACCCCATAATTCTTTCTCTGGATGTCTATAGCATTTTTCATGACCTGGGGATTTTAAATGGCCTGCTAAGAATCAACAATATGATATGAAAGGTATCAAGAAATCTCTTGCATGCTCATGTCCAAACTAGAGAGAGACACCTGCTCTGCTTGGCCCTAGTGAGATTATATTGACATTGATAAGACAGAAAGCATCTAGAATGCCGAATAGCCTCTATATCGAGCCATCTGAAGATTGGTTAAAGGAACTGCAAGTGTTGGTCAGCCAGAAAAAGAAAAAAAAAGATTTCCCAAAAACTTATTTATTGAACTTCAGAGTAGGAAACAACCTGTCCATCTTGACCAACTCACACCTAAAACATAGACCCAACAAGAGATCATTTGGATTTTGACTTAAAAGACCCAAAATAACAGGGAACCAACTGCAATCCATGTCTCTTTGGTAGAGTTGTAACTATTAGCAAGTGTTTCCTTGCATGAGCCTGATCCTGCTGTCTACAATTTATACCTAGTATTTTTAGTTTCCCCTTCTGGGATAGTTTTATTTCTATTCCAAGTGGCAGGTCTTCAAATTCTTGGAGATCACTGGTATGTCCCCTGCTAAGTCTTCTCCAGGCTAAAGATAGCCAGGTCCTCTAACTGATCCTCACATAGTCACCACCCTGGAGGCTATAATCTGCATACTCTATAGTCTATCAGTGTCTTTCTGAAAATAGGGTACCGGACACTGAACTAATTGTGTTCTGAAAGAGAAAAACATGGAAGGATGACCTACTATATCCCTTATCCTGGATGTGGTGACTCAGATTACATTAGCGTTCTTTGACACATCAGTCACCTAGTGGATATTTGGATTTAGATGTCCCATAGAAATAACAAAAATGAATTCATGATCTTGGACTCTACATTTTCTCCTTTTTCTTGTCCAGGGCACTATGAGCCATCCAGTCACTCAGATATAAAATAACCTCAATGTCATCCTCATAACTCCATTTTTCACATATTAAATCATTTACCAAATCTTAACACTTCTACCTCTCTAGTATATCTTGTTAGTCCCTTCTCTTTACTCTCATAACCAGGGTCCTACTACTATAGTAATCTCATATTTAGTTTCTTTGCATCAGGTCTCTCTAATTCATTCTTCATGCAGCCACCAAATTGATTTCCCTAAACTAAAGGTCAAGCCATGTGACTCTTAGATGTACTCAAGATTCCTGTCACCTCTAGGATCAAATATAAACTTCCCTGACACACAAAGTTTTAATAGTTTAGCCACAATTTAACTTAGTCTCATTCCACATCGATTGATTCCCTTTACATGCTCTACAATCCTGCCAAACTGACTCTTTTTAAACTACCGTTCTCATATTCAACATTCTAACTTCTATTTCCATTCTCTTTTACTGGCTTTCCTTGATGAGTAGACTGCATTCCCTTCTTACCTCTGCTCTTAACCAAGTTCTACATAAAACTTTCCTGATTTCATCCCCTCCCCAGATATTAGGGTCTTTCCCTACCTTAAACTACTTTATTTTTATCTGTTTTATATCAGCCTTATATATCTGTAGTTCCTTACAAATTCTAAGCCCTTGTTCCTGAAGGCAAGGATTTCATTTTTGCCCATATATTCCCAGTGCCTGACATATAGTAGGTGCTTTATAGATGTTTATTGGTGTAATTTATGTATTTAATGTTTTTAACCTATTTGAGCAATATAGTTTTTAACTTTCTAAAACCCTCTAGGTATTTTTTTTCTAAAAAACTATTTTCTTTAGATATTTGAAAAACTGTCACATGAAAGTGGAATCAGATTTGTTCTTTTGGCCCCAGAGGGCAGAACTTGGAGAATCCCTAAATTGCTTCCTTCAAGGTTCAATTCTGGTGACATCTCCTAAGGCAGACCTTTATTGATGCCCTTAGTTCCTCAAGCTATCATGTGTGTATTTCTCTATTTACAGGTTGTAACTGCCCGGTAAAACGAAACTCCTTGTGGGCAATGAATATTTTTGTTTATTTTGTTGTGTTTATTTTTGTATCTCTAGAGCTAAGCAGAGTATTTTAGACAGAGCAGAAGCTTAATAAAAGTTTGTTGGATTGCAAGGAGAAGATTCTAAGCTCTCAATCACCCACAAGAGATATCCTCCTACCACCTTTTACTGGTGCATTGGAGTTCTTGTCCCTCCTCATTTCTTTTTCCATTCCATCCCAAGCCAAGTGAGAGTATCTTTAGTTCCCACCTCTTTTCCCAGATCCAAAACTTCCTATTATGTCTCTGCTTATTCATTTATAATTGAAATAGATTATCTGTGGGGTCCTTTCCAAATTTTAAGTTCTGTGATTAGCCTCTATTTTTTATAGATGAGGAAACTGGGGGGTCACTGCAGTTAAATAACTTTACTTAGTCTACACATGTCAGTAAAGTGGTAAAGTTGAAACTAGTCCTCCTGATTGCCTGACTCCTAAGTGAAATTTCTTTTGTCTTCACCATTTGATTAAAAGCGTTCTTTCTTGAACCAAATGGGATACTTCCTAATCCCTTTCCAACATAGAGAAAATTAAACTCATCATCTGTGGAAAGCATCTATGGCAGCACCACAAAAAAGAAACAGAAGGGGAGAAAAGAAGGAACCAAACTTTCACTCTATATTTATACACATATATGTAAAAAACAGAGAACCTTATTCTTGAATCTTAGACAGCCATCAGCACATAGCCCTTTTTACACACACATGGTCTTTTCACTGCTGCCTTTTCAGAGACTGTCTCTCTCCCCACCCCCAACTGCTGACCCAGCTGCTCTCTCCCATAGTTTGTTATATTTTATTTTTGGCCATGAGCATATATGGGGAGGGAAGGTGCTCTTTCCACCCTCAGGTCCCAGCTGTCACTGCTTATAATGTTAACTCCACACCCCTTACCCTTACCTCTAATAATATAAGTCAGTCAAGTGGTGTTAAAATATTTTAAATAATACATATAGTATGTGTGTATTTTATATAGTATAGTATGTATTTTAATAATAGCATGTACACATACTATACAAGCATGTATATATATATATATATATAAAACTTCTTTGTATTCTGTTGTTTTTTTTCACTTTCATTTCTTTCATAATTATTACTATCTTGTTTCAAGGCATTTATGGACAGAGTATTACTTATTTCCTGACTACACAGACAAAGGAAATGAGAACTCAAAAAGATAGGTTAGAGACCTTCCGTTATCTATGTTATTGGTATGAGTCTAGCAAGGTAGTTGCACAAGCCAGATCTATCTGTGTCCCCAACACTGACAACCTAAAGATGGGAAAAGGACAGATGGATATTGTGACTGCTGTAGCCCTTCAGCTGAAGTGTGTCAGCTATTTTGAGAAGACAGGACCCAGGGCATATTGGGATGGAGATGAATAGAAGCTGTTATTGGGGAAAGAGCAAAGCTGATGTTAGAGATAAAAAGACAATAAAATAGAATGAAAAGGGAATGACAAAGAGTGAATAAGAAGTCTTGGGTGGATAGAAAGGTAGGTATGGAATGAAATATTGTACATGTTATTATAATATTCACAAGGTCTCTTCAGTGACTGAAGTTAAAATTAAATCACAACTTGCACTGTAGAGATTTTTAATTGCACAAAGTCTTCAGTTGCACAAAGATAATTGGCAACTATCTCTTTCTCAAAAATAATATCAGATCATGAGTTTAAAGATTTTAAGCTAGCAGGAATCTTAGAAAATTAAGAACTGGATGGAATCTTATGATTATTGAAGATAGGGCCATAAACCTAGAACTGGAAGTGACTTTAAAAGAATCTACCCCTCATTTAATAGATGAGGAAACAGGACCATCACCCAAGGTTGTAAGTGAAAGAGAGAAATTCAGATTGAGGATCTATGACTACTAAACCTATGGTTTTTCCTACTTTATCATGCAGTTTCTTAACAATTCTTCTTTACAAAGTGAATAAAAGATGGTGGTTTAAGTCTGTTGCATTATTTATGTCACTCTCCTAATGATTTACTTAACTGACAAATATGCTGGACTTGATTTGAATATAACATAAACATGATCTTTCTTTCTTGGTGTGTTTTCTCCCTTTTAATTTTCTCTAAGATATGTTAAATAATAAAAAGAACCTTCTGTGAAAATAGGAAATACACATCATTTCTCAAGTAGCCTTATTCTTCTGTTTAAATAAATGAACAAAAATAAGGTATTCATGAAGGAAATGGTAGAATTTTAGTTCATCTAAGTTGTAGATGAGAAAACTACATATATCAGCAGGAAAGTAAAAAAAAAAATAAATTTTAATGAGGAATTTTTGGTGCAATGCAACAGGCTAAAGCATCTCCAAAATGAAGTCTCTGCATTGTGTCACACATGTTTTGGAGCTATTTAAACTCCCATTCCAATTGCCATCTTGTTTCCCTAGAATATTGTTGCTATATTCTGTCAGGGTTTAGGGATTAACCCTGAGGAGTTGTACAGTATCTTTCTAATACTATACCTCTGAGCCCCCAAGGGTGTGTTTTCCCCATGATTTTTGGTTACTATTAATGCTGACCAAATTTTATTATAGAGGTATTATTGGTACAGTTGGTACAAAACAATTCCCCCCAAAAGCCTATGAAATTCTATCCTATATATACATAAAATTTAAGGGAAAGTTAGGGGCTATGTGGCAAAAGGACTGACCTAGCTCCTTGAAGTCCTTTCACTGAAGTCTTAAGATGTTCAACTTAGATATATTGTAGTATGGTTTATTTTTCCTTCTGGGTTATTTGTAGAATCTTGAATTTGTTTCCAGTCTTTCCTTAGGTACTAATTTAGAAACTATTCTTGGATATTATCGGGATGCTGTTAAAATATAAGTGGAAAAATGGGAAATACAAAAATCTGAATGATTCTGCAAAGTTCACAGAATTCTCCTCTGTTTGGGAGATTTGGGAGAAAAGATGAAGACCATGGTGAAATTATTCTCTACCTCCAAGCAATTGCTTCTCCTATAAATAATATAGCCTTAGGCATTTGATGTTTTTTTCCTTTTTGTCTAGCCTATACCCCTACTCTATAGTAATTCATCTGCATTAACTCCAAATATTTTTTGTTCTGGCATTTAAAAAAAAAAAAAGTTTTACCAAAGCATGGGGAGGAGGAAGGCTTAAGCTATCTACATAGAGACAATCCTCCCATTTCATTGCATTTCATATACCTAAATATACCTAATTATGTAATCTCAGTCAGAAGAGGCTTCAGTAACCATCTACTTTAGCTCATAAGAGAAAAGAATTCCTACCACAACACATCTGAAAAATTATCATTTGGGCTTTGCTTAAAGACCTACAGTAGAAAAAAATCCAATGATACACATTTCGTTTTCATATCACTTTGGTTGTTAGGAAGTTTTTATTTATACAGAATCTGAAATTTCTTTTTTACAATTTCCACTGATTTCTCCCATTTCTTCCCTCTGATTATATGTTGTGACCTGCTCATGCTCAATATGCTATCTTTTCATTTTCTTCCTTGGGATATGTATTTCTAATTCTTTGGCAATAATTGTATTCTATGTCTCCATGTGTCATGTAGTAATACCAATAACATGTGTTTTAAATACTTCCATGTGTTCTTAGATGAGCTTTTCAATTTTCTGAGGGCAATCTAATTTACTCCCTCTTATTTAACTCTAGGCCAAACTAGCTGTTCATCTGTACTGTTCCAAATACATATACCAAAGGACAAACTCTGTAAATTGTCCATCCAAAATGTGCAATCACCTTCCTCCTCCCTGATTCCTTAACATTTCCAAATGTGGGATGATAACTTGGAGCAGGTAATCAGTATGGCTGTTTTCTCTTCTCAGTTCTCTTAGTTAACAAACATTTTTAGTAAGCATCTCCAAAAGTTGATGAGAGCCTGGTTGAAGATGGGGGCAGTGGGAAGGGAATACAACATAAAAAACAAAAGACACAAATTCATCTTCTTTAAGGCAAACAACGTTGTTCTCCATAGCTATTTTTTTAGTTATAAGCCTTTTCTTAACTGACTTACCCAGCCAATTCAAGTACTTTTTCTCTTGTAGCCTAGTGCAATGCCTTCAATTTCAAACAAATCATCTTCCTTTCTATTCCCGTTTCTCTGAGCAGCTTTTCTCTCCATCCTTTCTTCCCTTCATACCAAGTCACCTATTCACACAGATATCAGCCAACCATGAAATTAGCATTTCTAAAGCCCAAGATCATTTTTACATTGGTTCACTTTTCATCTCCGGAGGAAAAGCTTATAATACAATATATACTATAATTTGTGGAGTATTTTTTACTGCTAGGATTTAATTCATCTAATTTAGAGTCTAGGATCAATATTTTAAAAGTAGTAAAAAGACATGTTAATAGGGGATTTAGAATTTAGATCATTCAGCTAATTAATCAATTCCTTTTGACTTAATTGTGTCCCTTTCAATTCTACCAACTTCAAATAGAGTCCAACTTCCTAAAAAAAATGTCATTGAGATAAAGGAATCATTTCTTTAAAATTGTCTTTTTTATTTTTATGCCTAAATTATTATCTTTTTCCTGGAAAACAGATTCTTAGGACATCTCTGATTCAAGGACATAAATATTTTTCATCATAATTCCTATTGAAATGACCTAAAAGCATGATTACTAGGAGCAGTGATGCCTAAAACTCAGAAAGGAATCTCATTTACTAGCAATTTTTAAAAATAATTAGACTTTTTATCTGTCACTTATCACCAGTCTCCTAGAATACTGTTTGGCACGTAGTAGGCACGTAATAAATCTTTATTCAATTGAACTAAATCACTTCTATGTAAATGACTCTTTAATCTATATATCTCATTGTGACCCCTCCCACTGAGCTTTAGTCCTGCATTTCTAACTCTTTTGGATGTTTCCATTTCAGAGTTCTTCCCTTACCTCAAATTCAACCTGCCAGAATCCAAACTCATTTTCCTCCATCTATTCCAACTAGCCCCTTCTTCTGACTTTTCTGTTGTCTATATCTATCTGAGAAGCATTGACCCATTCACTTCAAAAGTCAATTCACATCAGGGCTTCAATTCCAGTTCAATTCTCATACCCATGTCAATGAAATTCCTTTTTCTTAGCCCAAACCTGGATAATTTCTTAAGATTATATATCTGAGATGCATTGACCTATCTTCAAAAGCCAACCTACCTTAAAGCTTCAATCCCAAGAACCCACTTTATACCCATGAAGAATTTCTTTTCTTTGAACCAAGCCTAGGTAATTTCTTGTGATTTCATTTCCTTCTTGCTCATTCATTACCTTCTGTCTTTTTGTTTGGGTTAAGGGAAAATAATCTTTCTTGCCTCTATACTTCTCCCCCACCCAACTAGGTAGTCTCTGATTTCATTTTTTGGCTTAAAGGAAAGAGGGTTTTTGACTCTTTTAAAAATCATTTTTCATGATTCTATATAATGGAAAGTAAAGTACACAATAGCCTGAGTCCTGGACTTGGAGGAAGAAGCCTTTGTGATATTAGACAGGTCACTTGAGTTCTCTGGGCCCAAGTTTCCTCATCTGTAAAATGAGAAGATTGAACCAGATGCCCTCAAAGGTTTCTTCCAGCTCGAAATCTGGGTCTCACTCCCCTCCAAGAATTCTAATATCCAATGGCACTGGTCTCCTCATGAAACTCCAGCTCCTGGCTCCAAATATTTTCATTGGCTGTCCCTCAGACCTGGAACGCTCTTCCTTCTCATCTCTACTTTCTGGCTGCCCTGTTTTCATTCAGCTAGAATCCCATTTCCAATGAGGAGCCATCACTTGCCCTGCTTCCCTAAAACATTATTCCCCCTCTACCCTTTATATATCTGGTACCTATCACTTTGTTTGCATGGTGTCTCCCCTAAGCTGCTTGAGAAAGGACTGTGTTTTTGCTTTGCTTTGTATCCCTAGCTTTTAGCACAGGGCCTAGTACACAGTAAGGACTAAATAAATGAATTTTAACTGACTGGCCCATAGTAGGAATTTAATAAATGCTTACTTGATAGATACTGGGCACTCGGCAATCTATTTTTCTTCCCCCTACAATCTGCACCCTGAAATGGTGAAAGCAGTACCCTTCTTCCATAAGTTATTGAGTGGTAGAGACAGGACTGTATATCCAGCTTCCATCCATAGATGAAGAATCATCATTGAGAAAATCAAGCATTAAAGCGAGAAACAGCTCCCTGAGGCACAGATGATAGTCATGAACTGATTGGCTAACACATTTTTCTGTCTGGCTCCTGCCTTTCTCACTGTGTCTTAATAGGAAATTTCCAGGAAATAGAGATCACTTTGTCAAATTCAATGGAACTGAATTAACATAAGGAAATTCTAGTTAATATACAATTTATATGCCAAGTCCTGGTCCTAGGATCATCTCTTTTTCACTCAAGCAGATTAAGATTGAATGTATTTTACTTATGCCTCAAGACATTCTATCCAGCAGATGAAACCATTCATAGCAAAAGAGAACCTTCGCCCCAGGAGGTTTAGAAGGATTCAGGTGCAAAGTTGAGGAGATATCATAAGACCCAATGAGGCCTTCAATTATGAAATGTTATGTTTAATACCACTAGTGAGGAAGGGGTTACATGCTATTTAGCATAATCTAGAATAATACATTGTTAGAATTGGAAAGAATTTTATAAATTATCTTGTCCACCAGATTTATTTTAAAGATGCAAAAACTTGAGCCCCAAGGAGGGAAGTCAACAGTTCCCAAGGCTACACAGTTAATAAGTTATAGCTTTAATTTTTTTTTAAATTCCAAATGCCAGTTTTTTAAAATCATGGTAAGCTTATGGATTTCCATTGAAATGAATAGCTCCCTCCAGGACACAAAATTGGCCTGGCCAGAGTGGAAAGGATTCCTTACCAATTCCAGTCCTAGTATTAGGAAATTAATCCACAAATTGGAAAAGCTCAATTTCCTACTCAGTTGTGATTCTTTTTCCCTGGATTGTTATCTGGGTCTGCAACTGAGCCTCCCCCATTCAATAGCTCATGGAAGAGCTTCTGTTTCCACCATTTCAGAGAATGGATTCTTTACCCAGCTCTGATGATGAAAGACCCTGATTCAGATTCTGAGGATTCAATACAGATAGGTGAGGCCTGGTCTTAGGTGACCATGGAGTGGGCAAGGCAAACAGAAAGGAGCTCCTTCTTTTATTATGGACAAGTGGGTCACTATTAGCAAGATACAACCATCTGGAGCTTTTGGAAATAGGAGAAAAGCAATGATGATCATACATCAGGAAAAAAGTCTCCATCAAGAATAGGTCATACCCCAGTTCTGATGGACCTGGCCATCCTCAGCAATGAGATCAATTTCCAATGGAGCAGTAATGAACTGAACCAGCTACGCCCAGAGAAAGAACTCTGGGAGATGACTAAAAACCATTACATTGAATTCCCAATCCCTATATTTATGCCCACCTGCATTTTTGATTTCTTTCACAAGCTAATTGTACAATATTTCAGAGTCTGATTCTTTTTGTACAGCAAAATAACAGTTTGGTCATGTATACTTATTGTGTATCTAACTTATATTTTAATATATTTAACATCTACTGGTCATCCTGCCATCTGGGGGAGGGAGTGGGGGGTAAGAGGTGAAAAATTGGAACAAGAGGTTTGGCAATTGTTAATGCTGTAAAGTTACCCATACATATAACCTGTAAATAAAAGGCTATTAAATAAATATATATATATATATATATATATAATTAAACTTATATAAAATGCTAAAAAAAAAAAAAAAAGAATAGATCATACCAAAGTATGAGGTCAAACCTCATTTCATTTTTGACACAGGGCAATTCAATTTTAAAAGCATTAAATACCCACTTTGTGCAAAGCATTGTACTTAGTGTTAAAGATATAAGTAAGAAAAATAAAGTCTTTGCCTTCAAAGAGTTTACAACCTAATGAGGGAAGAAAAAACATGAAAAGAAACTGAGAAGGGGAGAGGCAGCTGGGGGGAGGGGACTTTGGAAAAGAGGCATCATGTTCCATAAAGTCTAACCTAAGAGAGTTACAAAGTTAAGATCTCTATTTGTTGTTGTTGAATTATTTATTCAGTAATGTCTGACTCATAATGATCCCATTTGGAGTTTACTAAGCAAAGATACTGAAGTAGTTGCCATTTCCTTCTCCAGCTCATTTTACAGATGAGGAAACTGAGGCACTCAGGGTGAAGTGACCTGTCCAGGGTCACACAGCTAATAAGTATCTGAGGTTAGATTTGAACTCAGGAAGATAAATCTTCAGGTCTAGCACTCTATCCACTGTATCACCTAGCTGGCCCAGTTCTCTAATAAGATAGGCTTTAAGAGAAGTTTAGGAGTTTAGTTTAGAAATGCCATGCTTAGCTAGATTATAGCAAAGCAAAGACAAAATTCCCTAATATCATCCATTTGTAAAAAGATAGAAAAGAAGGTAGACTACAGGACAATTCGCTATTGGTTTGATGTCAGCATAGAAGGTCTACAGTAGAACACCCTTCAAGGAACTGGGCTTGATCCTGGAACGTTTAACAATTTTTTTTTATCTGACTTAAATAAAAACATAAATGACATGTTTTTGAAGTTTCTTGATGGAACAACAGCTAAGATACTAAAAGAAAGAATAAGAAGTCGAAAAACCAAGCAGCTTGTTCAGGATGGAGCGCACCCTTCGGAACAGGTCCTGGGTTTTGCTGCCATCCGCGTCTTCCTCTCCCCGGTCCTTTTCTGTGGGGCCACGCTTACTTACATAGAAAGCTGGGTCTGGAATTGGAAAAACTAGAGTTTAAATTCAGCTTTAGATACTTACAGTGTGACAGGGCAATTGATTTAATGTGTTTCCCTTGGTTTCTTTAATTGTAAAAATGGGATTTTTATCTCCTACTACCCATGATTGTTATGATAATATTTATAAAGCATTTACTATAATGCCCAGACATATATCCTATAAAAATGCTTATAGTAGTTGTCATCATAGTTGTAAAAATAGTTACCAAACTAAAGGACTTTAAAGAAAATCAAATTTAATAAAAATAAATGTAAAGTTTTGCATTAGGTTCAAAAAATAATCTACAAGTGGTGGAGGTGTGAAATCAGTCATTTAAAAAAGACCCCCCCCCAAAGGGGCTTTGATGAATTATAAATGGAGAATGATTTAATGATGTGCTATGGAAGCCAAAGAAACTAAGGCAATCTTGAACTGCAGTAAGAAGAGCATGGTACTTAGAGTGCTTCAGTGAACCTGGGAGTCATAGGATGAGAGATCTAGTCTCAGCTCTTGTCAATTACTCTACGTGACTTAATTTCTCTGAGCCTACAGATGATGTTTCCTCATCCGTAAAATGAAGGCAGTAAACTCCATGACCTCTGAAGTCCCATCTAGCTCTAAATCTCAGATCCTACAAATAATCATAAGAACAACAATGCTTTTATCTTCATACTATCTCATTGGAGGAGAATGATAGGTTACCATATTCTGCTCTGCTGAAAGTCCATCTATAGGAGTTTGTTCAGGTTTTGGTACCACATTTTAGGAAAGTCATCAATATGCCACAGTGTCCATAGGAAGGTAACCAGAAGAATGACTTTCCATAAGTTCATGTCATAACGAGAGCAGCTGATAGTCAACCCAGAGAATATATCATGTAGGGAGACAATTATAGCAGAAAGGCAGCATCATATAATGGAAGAAGGAGGACTGGACTTCAATTCAGGACCAACCTGGTTTCATACCATTCCCATGACACATATTGGATGAATGTCCAGGAGCAAATAACTTAACCTCTAAATCGCAAGGCAGGAGAGGGTATTGTTTCCTCAGAATGGGTTGTGGAAATGAGGGGAGTGGGTTGTATTCAATATTAATTGAGCCATGCCAGTCACTCATCTGTAAAATGAAAATAATACCTACATTACTTCAGGGATATTGTGAAAATCAAATAATCACTTTGAAAATATTAAAGTACTATATAAATATCAATTTGGGAGTCTGTGGACCAAGTGATACAAGAAAAGGAGAAGGGTGAAAAGGAGGAGGAGGAAGCAGAAGAAAAAGAAGAAGAAGACGAAGAGAAGAGGAGGAGGAGGAAGAGGAAAAGGAGGAGAAAGTGGAGAGAAAGAAGAAGAAAGAAGAGGAGGAGAGAAAGGAGAAGAAAAAGAAGGAAGAAAAAGAGGAGGAGGAGGAAGAGGAGGAGAGAAAGAAGGCAGAGAAGAAGAAAGCAGAAGAAGAAGAGGAAGAAAGAAGAAAAAGAAGAAAGAAGAAGAGGAGGAGGACGAAGAAGAGGAGGAGAGAAAGAAGAGAAGAAAAAGAAGAAGGAAGAAGAAGACAAGGAGGAGGAAGAGGAAGAAGAGGAGGAGGAAGAGGAGGAGGAGGAGGAGAAGAAGAAGAAGAAGAAGAAGAAGAAGAAGAAGAAGAAGAAGAAGAAGAAGAAGAAGAAGAAGAAGATGACGACAAGGAGGAGGAAGAAGAAGAGGAGGAGAGGAAGAAGAAGAAGAAGAGGAAGAAGAAGAAGAAGACAAGGAGGAGGAAGAGGAAGAGGAGGAGAGGAAGAAGAAGAAGACGAGGAGGAAGAGGGAGAGGAAGAAGAAGGAGGAGGAGGAGGAGGAGGAGGAGAACGAGGAGGAGGAGGAGGAGGAGGAGGAAGAAGAAGAGAATGAGGAGGAGGAGGAGGAGGAGGAGGAGGAGGAGGAGGAGGAGGAGGAGGACAAGGAGAGACAAAAAGCAGCTCCTCAGAAGACGTAAGATTTTTTTCATTAGAGCTCTTTAAGCAAATCAAGTTAACAAGCAGTAAGTGACAGACATGATGCTAAGTTCTGACTAACCAATTATTAGAGATGTTCTAAAGAAAATTCACTTCCAGGACAGGATAGATCAAATGGCTTCTGAGGTACCTTACCAACTCTGAGATTATAAAATCTTGTGATACTAATTAGGACCAATTAGTAACAATTCTTATGAGTCTCTAGGACCAGCTTCATGTCTCAAATCAGACATTTTAAAGACCCTATATTAAGACATACATAAATACATACATGTAGATATATGTCTCTATGTGTATGTATATATATATATATATATATATATATATACACATACCTATCATGTTATACACTACAGAAATAAATAAATGTGTATATATATATGTATAGATAATATTCCAATAATTACATAGATGGAAAACCCATTATGTAATTATATATACACTTAATGAATAGTCTAAATATATGTGTATATACATATATACTATATATACACTACAAAACTTATATGATAGACACACACATACACACATACACATGCATCAGATTTTCAGCCTATGTCATTTTGTGGAAATGTGTCTCCAAACATTAATCCCATATAACTAGGTCTAAAAATATCACATTTTCTCTTAATTAAATCTAAACTTTCCACATACACTCACCCTATCCTTTTGTTACCAATTGTCTTTAATGCAGAAAGAATAGCTGATCTGGTACTGATTCAAAAACAACTTGATTTTGAAAGCTTTACCATAAAACCATTTTTTTTTCCTTCTTAAAGAATAAAGACAAAAGATTGAATCCTTTGATTTTTTTCAAGAACAAGAGAGAGAAAAATCATGCTGTGGTCAAATTCATATGCCACATTAATTCATTTTTCTTTGAGTGGAAAAAAATTAACTTTGCCTTCACAAATTAGATATGTACATTTCAGAGCAGTTACAGAACTCCCCTCCCTGATTCTTCTTCCTTCTAATGTTTACACGCCCCTAATTGAAGAGGACTCTTTCCATTACTGGACACAGGGGAAATGACCATTTTATTTCTATTCAGAGAAGCTTAGTTTCTCAGTATTAGTTTAAAGCCTTGGAGAATATTATGAAAATGGAAGCTGTCATTATTCTGCTAATATAATCAGGGAACAACTGCTGCACATACATATGTCCCAGTTCCTTTTAACAAGTCAATAGACTCACTAAAGCAAAAAGTTCTCTCTTGCTCCTGTAAATATTTCTTAAACCTAAGCTTAGAATCAAAAGAAGAGAAAATCAATATTCACTCTGATTTTGTGGAGTCAAGAAAAAACAGGTTCTATTTTTTAAAAAATAATGTGTCTAAAGGTAGCCATCTCTGAGGGAGGGGGAGAGAAAAAAAGAGGAGAGGGGGAAAGGAAAAAGGAGGGAGGGAGAATTTATACAATAACTTATTCAATTAAAATGAACAAGTTGTATATGATAGATTTACAATTTCATGTACGACCATTTTTTATTATACTATGTTATGGAAATGTTTGTTTTATTCTATAAATTAAAAATAAATATATTTTTTTTGGAAAAATAGGGGGGGAAGCTAATATGCATCCAGACAAGAATATTAATTGTTCAGTGTCAAACATGGTGTTTATCTTGGCTAAGACCATCCTTTTTACTGGTATTTTAGAAATGCACAACTCTAAAAATATGGTCTCATAATTTTCTTTTGATTTGACTATGCAATATCTTAAGAGTAAAAAGTATGTTCTGTGGGCCAAGTCTATTCTATAACAAGGAGTATGACATCTCAGTCTCTTGCAGTCTGGCTTCTGAGCCTACCACTCCACTGAAAGTACTTTCTCAAAGGTCACCAGGATCCTCTTAATTCATCTTTCACATAGCTTAACTGCCTAATATCATGGCCTTTTCTCTCTCTTCATCCTCCTTGATCATATTGCAGCATTTGACACCATTGACCACCCCCTCCTTCTGGGTAATTTCTCCACCCCATTCTGCTGAACACTATCTTCACCTCATTCTGCCCTTAACTCTCTGGCTGTGTCTTTACCAGTCTCCTTCATTGGTACATTTCCTTCTCATCCCTATAATGCTGAGGTCCCCCAAAGTTGCATCACCAGCACTTTGCCTTTCTTGTACTCCCCAGCTCAGCAATGTTACCTTCATCTTTAAATAGATGGTTCCCAAATACATACACACACACACACACACACACACACACGTGTATATATACATATTTATGTGTGGGAATATGGATATATACATATAGAGATTGAGATAGATATGTATATGGACATATAGATATATATGTACATATATATATATATCAACAATCTTTCTCTAAACTCCAATTCCATATCTACCATTTCAACCTTAGCATATACAAAATTAAATTATCTTTCCATCTAGCTATGCACCTCCTCTCAACTTCCTTATTTCTGTAAATGCCTCCAATATCCTCCCAACACCAAGACTCAACATTTCAGAATTTTTTTTAATTTTTCTTACTCCTTTACCTTCCTTTATCTTCATTCAGGTGCTAAATCCTCTGTATTTTACTTCCAACTCTATTCAAATATTCAACTGATATTCAACTGGTACCAGGCACTATATTAAATACTAGGAACAAAAGGTTAAAATGAGAGGAGATTGCATTATGCTAGGAAGATACATGTCCATATATAAGTACATAGAAAAAATATTCCAAGTTATCTAAAATTATTCAAAAGGGAAAACAGATCAACTACTACAGTGATTGGAAAAGGTATCTGTAAAAAGGGACACCTGAACTGCCCTTTAAAGAAAACTGGGGAATCAAAAAAAGTGGAAATCAGAAGGGAGGGCATGTCAGACATGAGGGATAGATTGTACAAAGTCTCAAAGATGAGAAATGGAATATAGAACAGCTAGCAAGCCAATTTGTTTTAGGCAGAAATTTAAGGGGTATCACCCTCACAGTAACTTTTATACATGCTCCCTCTCTCTCCTCACCCTGGTACGACCAGTGGATTAGCCTTATCAATTATCACTTGGATTATTGTTGTAGCCTCCTAACTGGCCTCTCTGCTTCCATCCCTCCTATCTCCAATTCATTTTCCATATAACTGTCAAAATAATCTTCCCAATGCCTAGGTATAAGCAGCATTTAATATGGTACATGACACACAGTAGGTATTTAAAAATGTTTATTGATTGATTGAAATATTTGTGAATATTTCTAACTTTAAGTGGCTCCCTATTACATCTAAGATGAAATAGACACCCTCTAGTTAGGCACTTAAAAACCTTTCGTCTGGCTCCAACTTGTTTCCCCATCCTTATTTCCCATTATAACTTTTCACACACTCAATACTACAGGACTACCTTGTGAGATTACCCCATACTTTGTTACTTCTTTAAATTTGGAAAGACAATTATTCCCCATACTTGGAATGAAAGTCTTTTTTAAAAATTTCTATTGAAAATTAATTCCTTTGTGGAAATTCTTCTTTTCAATATCTAGCCAGGTGCCACCAATTCTAGAAAATGTCCCCCTCAGCCTTGAGAATTGAGTATATTCTGCTTTCTCCAATTTTCACTGAACAATTTATTGATATTTCTCCTACACTCTTATCACATCTTATCTTATTTCATATCATATTTATTTGTTAGAGTAACTTACTTGTTTTATCCATTTAAAAAAATCATATATGTATGTATACAGATATATATATATATATATATATATATATAGATAAAGATATAGGTATAAACTTAATTATACATATTTCTTCATATTCTTTCCTAAGTTTCCTGAGGGCAGAAACTGGTTTTCAATGTTTTTTGCCCCCACACCTAGTACAGTACTTTTCACATACTAATGTTTAATGAAAATTTGTTGAATTGAAATGACTATCTCCAAAGTATAATTTTGATCTTGTTTTTCCATTTTCAGAAGCTCAAAGTGGCTCCTAATTGCCTGCCCAATCAAATAAAAACTCCTAATCATGTACTTTAAAACACTCTAGCCGTTAGTCCCATTTTAATTAACTATATTTTCCCAATAAGCTCTCTCATATTCTACACCTCAGCCCAGAAAATTGTCATCTAAACTCATATATGTCCTAAGAACTAGTTCTACTTCTAAACATTCACTCATAGTATCCACCCAAATTTAAATATCCTATTCCCTTCTCTCTAATTGAGTCCCTCTGCTCTTGCCAAATGGGATTTGTGAATTGTCTCCCTTCTGAAGCCACTAGATTAATATTTCCTGACCCTAGTTTCTTCCATCACTTAGACAATCCTTTTAGCACAGCTGTAATTAGTTATGTATAAGTTTATGTACTGGACATGTGTTTTTGTGTTTTTGTTTTCTTATTTTTAGTTGGCTTGGTTCCTCCATGAAATTGTTAGATCCTAAAGGGCTTAAGGCAAAGATTGTTTATACAGCTTCCTGAAAAATGTCAGGAGCACTAAAGCCCATGAGAAGCTAGAGCTTTTGGTAAAAGCTAAGGAAAACAGAAAGGATTTCTTTAAGCTATACTTGGGACAAAAAGAAGATCAAAGAAAGGATAGGGCCCCCACTGGATATAGATTAGACCTTAATTAGGGAAGTGAAGAGAAGGCAAAAGATTCAACTTTTATTTTGTTCTCTCTTTTTCTACTAAGGAGATGTATCCTCATTTTAGGAAGTATAAAACAGAGAATTAGAACTCAATACTAATTAAGATACTGTCAAAGAGCATCTTATTGTCCTTAATGAGTTCAAGTCACCAAGTAGGCACAGATGGTATCCAAGAAAACTGAAATTGTGGAGTAGTTTTTTAATCACTCTTTGAAAAATGGAGAACAGAAAGAGTGGACTGAACACTGACAGATATTTAAACTCATTTTCAAAAGAAGTAGGGAAAAAAAGAATTCTTTCAAATTTATTATTGTGAGATTCTTGGAAAAAATTCTAAGACATTCTTCATGGAAAATTTTGCTGAATACTTAAAAAGGGAAGAAAAATGGTGACCAAATCATAACAGACTAACCCCACCCCCCACTACCACCACCATTTTAAAATATTGGGTTCTTTGTAAATCAAAAATGCCAAAGACATCTCATGCATGTATTGCAATAAAGCAAGATATCTGAAAAAGTGTCTCATAACAACAGCTCTGGAAAGGAAAGAGATGGACTAAGAGATTCTATAGTAAGGTAGATTTAAAACAAGTCAACCAACCAGTTCCAAGGAATGGTGACAAGAATAGTATCAGGTTGGACAGTCCACTCTTTAGTTCATTGTCTTAGAGTCCTTGACCCCATTATATTCAATATCTTTGCAAATGATCTCAATGAAAATGTAGAAGATAAACATCAAAGATTCAGATGATACAAAACTGAGAGCAGTAGTCAGTATGTAGCATGATAGAACTGATAATTTTAGACAAACTAGATAATGAGATGAATCTAAAAATTATAAAGGCTCACATTTATATAGTACTCTCAAATTTGCAGAATACAATACAAATAGCATCTCATTGGATCCTCATAACAATATTGGGAGATAGGTGTGTGTATCTGTGTGTGTGTGTGTGTGTATATATATATATATATATATGTGTGTGTGTGTGTGTGTGTGTGTGATATATGTATTGTATAGATATATACATGAGTGTGTATATGTATAGATAGATATAAATATACATACACAAGTGTGTATATGTATATGTGTTGGGAGAGGTGTGTGCATGTGTGTGTGTGTGTATGTGTGTGTGTGTGTATGTGTACTCATTTGAAAGAAAATCAGGCAGAGAATTTAAGTGGCTTTCCCAGAGTTACCTAGCTAATAAGGTGTCTAAGGTTGGGTTTGAATTAAAGTTTTTCTGACTCCAAATCCAATGTTTTAATCACTATACCACCTAATTTTGTTTTATTTCAGCTAATAAGATAAAATGTAATAGAGATATGCAAATTCTACTCTAAGGTTTAAAAAATCAGCTGCATGCATATATGATTAGGAATATGATACTAAAGTATGTGAAAAAGACCTGGTTCTTAGTGTTCTTAAAGTCAATATTAGTCACCAGAATGATGGAGAAAATGCTATCTGGATTTTATTTGCCAGATTTTTAGCTACCATGGCCTTCTGTCCTGGTCAGATCACATGTAGCGTGTTTTGCTTGTGGTGCCACATTTTGGGAAGAGACTGTCAGGCCAAAAGGATCCAAGGAAGATGAATTGTTGAAAGACCTTGAAAACATGACATAGAGGAATATTCACATTTAATATTTATGTAGAGCTGTAAGGATTGCAAATCTTACAATATCTCACTGGTTCCTTACAATGACTCTCTAAAATGATCATCAAGGATATTAATATTGACATTTTATGGAAGAGGAACCTTAGGCTCAGCTAACTTAAATGAATGCCCATGGTCCCAACTAGTAGACATCAAAATCAGATTCTGACCCAGGTTTTCTGATTCCAAGTCCAGTTCCCTAATCATTCTACCCACATTGTTTCAGTTGAAGAAGTTGAAAATAAAAACATATGGCTAGGAGGATGGTGGTGAAGAGCCTCAAAATCTCATATGTAACATTTTTTTTCCTTTTTTCCAGATGGTAAAATTGGGAGCAATGAATAAAAGCCACAGAAATGTAGATCTTGATTCAATGTAGTTTACCCTGGATTATCTCTCCAACTCCAACACTCAAAAGTTTTCAATGTGGGTCTCTAGAGAAATGACAATCCAGAGAGGTTCCAGGATATCTTGAGTGTTTGCACTACAACTCTAGCTCTCAAGCCTCCATGGATGAGTTTATCTTAGTCAGAAAAAAACAATGAGTTCATAGTAGAATTATGTATTAAAATGACTTAGTAAGAATACTAGCTATAAGACATCTCCCTTCCTCAACAAACCTAGGATTCACTTTCCTGTAAATATATGCTTTTTCCATTTCACTAAATCTTTTTGTAAGGAGTTTTATTCAGATAATTTCTGTGTTTCCTTTTCCAAATGCTCCTGCAATGTTCTCATTTCCTTCCCCCATTTTTCTTCTAACTCTCTTTTAAGATCCTTTTTGAATTCTTTCAAGAAAGCCTTGTGAGAGGGAAACCAACTCATATCACTCTTTGGGGCTTCATCTGGAGATGATTTGCTTTTGGTGTCCTCAGGCTTTAAGGTATGTTCTTCTCTTTCTCCATAAAACGATCTATGGTCAGAGTTCTTTTTGCTTTTTTGCTCATTTTTTCAATGCTTGAGATCTGCTTTTAGGGCAAAGGGGGGATTGTCCAAGCTTTCTCTACATGAACAAGTAACAATGGCTGCACTGGGTCAGTGCTGGGTGGGCATGGCCAAGTCCTGTGTTATTCTGGGGTTCAGAGGCTCACAACTGCCTCTTGTATTTGTGTAGGATGTCTCACAGATAATCTGCTGATCCACCAGCTTGCAACCAGGACAGAGTAACCAACCACTGTTATAGATTACTCCCAGTAGATTCCCCAGCACCCGAACCCCACACCACCCTGGGTCTTTCCACTGTGCCTGTGCTTGGCTGCCTCCCCCATGCCCAAATGAAATAGACATTTTATGAAGTTCTTCCAAAATATCTTCTGCTGGAAATTTATTACACTCTAAATATTTGTGGGTTCTGTCACTCCAAAACCAGTTCAGAGGCTTGATTTGATGGCATCAGGGAGGGACATCAGGGATTGCTCAGATGTCTTCTCTTCACTATCTTGGCTCCATCTTCTCCTGTAAATATACATAACATCAGTGGGAAGAGTGTGAACATAATTTAGAGTATCCGAGTTGTAAAGTATATATGCAAGGAACATATATGGCTAAGGCAGCTTATATCTTTAGTATCACAGGGTTCCACTATCCTTTATTTTCTCCTGTAATTTTAACACTGTTTTCCCACCCTGTCATCCAAGGGCAGCATATCTATTTTTGTCTCTGACTTGAACTTCTTGATTCCCCAAACTACTTGCTGCTGGATGAAGTTTTTCCTAATGGATAAGTAATTACAATGAAAGATTTAATGATAAATGGGCAAAGGGGGAGAGAAATGAAAATCCTATCCCTTCCCTCCATTGATAGAGCTGGCAGTGAAACATAGGGATCACATTCTACAAAGTTGCTCACAGCTTCTAACACTTCCAACTCTTCCAAGGTAAACAGGCCTAGCCTTTTAAAGGTCAAGGGTGCATGATCAGTCTTTGATCAATAAATGGCCAAGATTCCCTTTCAATTTAATTAGAACTTTTTCACATTTCCCAAAGGAATAAATAAGTATGTATATAGATACATATCTCTATATCAGCATATATCTATATCTATCTGTTTATCTGTTTTGTTAGAATATTAGTAACTCCTTACTTTCATAATTTACTCACTACCTTTTATGAATCATCTGGATTGGAAGGGAAGGAAGAATAATGAATTTTTCCTTTCCCATCCTCCCCATCCATAAAAAAAGAAAAATTATAAAACAATCAAGGAGGATAGAATCTAAGCTAGAAGACTTATCATTGATCATGCAGTTTAACCTACACTTTAAAAAATGAGGCCTACAAAGTACCAAAGACCTTCAATGAGAAACAACTCAACTATCCATTTTTGATAGCACTTTTATTAAGGAATTTAAAAAAATACAGAATCTACATTTGTCTCATTTCAACTTCTACCCATTGTAAGCTAGTTTGACTTCACTTGAACACTGATGTTCTTTCCAAGTCTTTTCTTTGCCAGATTAACCACTCCCAGTTTCTTTAACTAGTCTTCATATTCCATAATCTAAAAACTTTACCATTCCTATGGGTGTCTTCCAGCTTATTATTTCTATTACTAAGATGTGATCCCCAGAATTAAATGTGGCCTGAAAACAGCAGAATATTATGGATTCTCTCCTTCTTTTTCCTGGATTAGAAAAAAACTGTCCAAAATTAGAAGGGGCTATTTTATTGACTTCACTGTCCCTAGAGGTTTTAGAGCAGATGTCAAATGACCATTGATTAGCAATTTTACAGAAGGGATTCCTGCCCAGGTAAAGGTTGGACTACTTAATGAACAGTAACACTAAGATTCTATGAATCTTGCCTTCTATTGAATCTAATGTAGTGATTCCTTTTGAACTGACACTCAATTATATTGACATTCAGAAACACTGAGTAGTGCAGCATATAGTCCAAGAGGTCAGGAATTGGGAGAGAATTTAAAAGTATGTTTTCAGAAACATTTAGTAGGTTATATAAAGAATCATAGTATCATAGCTTTAGAATTGGAAGAAACCTTAGAGGCCATCTAGTCCAACCCCCTCATTTTACAGATGAAGAGACTGAATTACTTGAGGGCAAGGACCACGTATGCATAAAGTAGTTATTTAATAAATGGTTGTTAGACGAATATGTGAATGAATGAACTCTGGTTATAGAAAAGACTAGAGAGAGCATATTAAATATCATTTAATAGTCACAGCACAACACCAGAAAATGCAATAAGGAACAATGCTCCATTAACAGGGGAAAATATGCTTCATGGCTTCATGAACAAGACATTTTAACTGGATGTGAAATGATCCAGATCAGAATATTAGAAAAAAAATGACCCTTAAGGAAAGACAGATTTAAGATCTATATTTCAATTTTGAGTGCTATGCTCTCTCCCAAATTCTTTTTTTTTTCTAAATTAACTACATTGGTTTTCTGCATTGTCTCAGACAAATTAGGCAGTGAAGCTTGCCTGTCCTTTATTTGATAACCAAGGCTAGACTAAAAAAATGGAAATATGGTGCTGTAGAAGAAAGTGTTTAAAGTTGTTCATATTTTTTAATTAATGCAAATGAAAAATAAACTTATTCTTTCAATAAGCATTTATCAAGAACTCACATTCAAACTATATAATGAGGCACCTCTCTGAGACTTTAAACAGTATCAGTGGTATCTGACTTCATTGGTAAAGGGAATTTTCTCACTGGGAATACCCTATATCAATGTAATAACAGGTCTGGTTTTCCCTCAAAAAATCATAAGTTAATAGATACATGGGTCACATGCAGATATATAGTTTGTGATATCATATAATATAGCTAAATAAAAATAGATCTTATATACATTATATTTTTTGTGTGCCAGCCTTCCCAAAAGGCTGTGTAGTATATGACTTCAAACTAGCAATTACCACTTTTTTGAAAGTATCAGCTGTCTTTGACCAGTTAATAAGCATTTACTAAGTGCTTGTTATGTTCCAGGAATGTAATAACCACTGTGAATAAACATATGAGATAAAATAAAGGTAGTCCCTGTCCTCAAGCTGCTTACATTATAGTGAAGGGGAAGACAATACACGAAGGGGAGCTGAAAAGAACATGGCTCAGGAAGGTATCCACATAGGGGAAAAAATCCAATTAACCAAAGTAAAACCAGGAGAGAAAGAGAGGATGGCTGCCCTAGGGGCATTCTTCAAAACAGAGAATCTCAGAGGAATTAGTCATTGGGAGAAAGGGCTTTTAGGAGGGGAAGGGGGAAAAGCTCTAAGATAGGAAGGCTATCAGCAAAGAAGAAAGTTCCAGGGTGAGAAGGCATAGTGACAACATCTAGAGAATGAAAAGCAGAGTTGAATAAGCCTCATTTTAAGGTGGCCCACTTGATTTTAAAGGAGTGAATTGCTGCCTCAGTTCAGGGAATGAATTGTCCTTGTATCCTTCCTTTGTTGTTCTTGCCTTCCTTCTATACATCAAACTATGAGATGTCTCTAACATGGTCTTCTCTTACATATAATAACATGCTATCCAGGTAAGTATTTCAATCTTCTAGAACTTTGAGCAAATTGACACAGATCTCAAATTTCCTGAACACATTTCTAGATTAAGTCCTCCTCCCTCCCCACTATGGGACATGCTTAAATACTGTTCTTGGTTCTTGCCAAAAACGTGAAAGCTTGGGGGCGAGGAGGGTGTCGGGATTCTAGGAGTGAATAAAAAGTCCTCTAATTGAGTGCTGAACCAGAAAAACAAAGGCCTCAGTGTCTGTATAAAAACAAGTGATTAACTATATTCCCCTATTCCTGTTTCCTTTCTGGTTCCAAAGTGGGGGGGATTTTCAAATTCCATCTGAATTTTGAGAATTGCCCTTTGTCTCACTTATCATTCATGTGGCCATGAGCACATGGCCACCTTATACTCTTTTGTGCTTGTTTTTTCTTCATTTTAGGCCAAACTTGTTTCTTGTGATGATCATTTCTAGATCTGGCAACAACTTGATAACTTCTGAGAATTCTGGGAGACTTTCAAGGTAGTGACTGTGGACGGGAGAGCAACAGGAACTGTCGCAGGGGAAGGATCTGCAGCCAAGTGGTTGGACTTCAACAAAAGGATTGACTCAGGCTTGGATCATGTGACCAAAAGACAAATGCTAGGACTGATCACACAGTGCTAAGTCTAAGAAATGTAAACTTCTTGTTAGTAACTTTTCAACTATTTTTAGGTGCTGAAGGAACTTGAGTATTAGCTTTCCAAATGATTACAACCGAAGGCCTACATTCTTTTGGGGGGAAATAACACATAAAAGAAAGAAGGTGGAAAGGGAAGAGGTGTTGATAAAAGTACTTAATGAAGGAACATGTGAGACTTGAATGGAGTCTAGAAGTGGATGAGAACCATAATTGGTCTGGATATCCCACCTTAAATGGAGGTTCTAGAAGAAGACACTCAAACAGGAGGGGGTGAAGGGGCAGAGGGTACTTCTAAAATGAATACTTTTAGGTGTAATGTGGATTACAACACTGGAGTGAGCGAGCATCAGGAGGGAGGGCTGGGCCATTGTGGAGGAAGTCTGGAGTTTGGTTTTATATAGTCTGTCCCCCAGACGCGGAATGTACTCATTCATGCCTCCTCTCTGCTTTATAGAATCTTTCCTTTTCTTCAAGGTTCAGGTAAAAGTCAGTTCCTACATGAGCTCCTGAATCTCCACCAACCATTACTGCCTCCTAACCCCAAATCACTTTGTATATATTTTGTATCTATTTATGTAAGTGTTGTTTCCACAACTGGAATGGAAGCTTTTTGAGGGCAGAAACTTATTTCATTTTTGTCTTTGTAACTCTAGTGTCTGGTACATAGTCTTTGTAACTTTAATGTCTGGACTTTAAATAACAGGAAGCCTCTGATTGGTAACATAATGATCTGGCTTGGCCTCTGTTTTGTTCTCAGTGGTTCATACCTTCTTGGATTTCACTTAAAGGGTCTGTGGCTAATTTTTATAGTTTTAAATTCCTCCCTGGTTCACACTTCTCTCTCCATTGCCAAAACCATTCTGTGTCACTGGGGCATCCACTCCAACTGCTCGGGCAAACTATCTTGGTAATGATAACAATTCCTTTGTCCAATTGGTTCTGTCTGGCACAGTTGATCCATCCCTACCCATCTTATCTTTTGGATCAGGCATCATTTCCTTAACCAAAGCACAAAAGTGGATTCATTTTCTGTTTCCTTTTGGGGGAATGAGATAGTTAAAAACTTAACCTCAGTGTTTTCCATGCCCTCAAAAACACATAAATGGCTATCTATAAAAATTAGACTATGCAGTTCTCAGGTCTTTTTACTTGCAAAGTGAATAATGTCGTGGGTAGACTCACTGAGGTTCACTAATTCCCCTATAAGGTGTTTGCTACTTCTGCATAATAATTATAACATGGTAATCTGGGGGAGGAAGGGAGGATTATGAACTTGGTATCGAAAATTATTTTTGACAGCTGCAATTCAATACAATTGTCTCCTTTTGTAATGTTGTATCTGTTATTTTATGCATTTAAAAGCATTAGATTTCACCAGACTACTGAAGGAGTCTAAGACACAAGAACAATCAGGAATCTCTAAGGTAAGAAGAGGTTCTCTCCATCTACCTTGAAAAATAACTATATTTTATCCATTCTATGATCAACAGAATGGACTGTAGTTTCTCTACTGGCACTTGGTTATAAACCAAAGAAGAAGGGTGTCTTACTGTCCCATAATCCCCTCATTTCTTCTACAGTTTACCCTTTCTCCTCTGACAGACTTCTGTCCAGAAGCAGATGGATTAAGAACAAATTTCCAAATATAACCCTTTTTTTAGTTATCTCTTAGATATAAGAGAAGGTCCAAGAGTGTCAGTCAGTTCACATAAGGCAGTAGTTATACTGTCCTTTCTTCCTTCCCCAGAACCCCATATTCCCCTTGATGATCAGGGATAAAGGGAATGTCTATGGAATATGTCAAAAACACCACTGAAGGACACATTCCTGATATCAGCATCCCTTGGTAAGGATTTATAATCATTGCTATGTACTGGTCCTTTAATAAATGGTCAGTGGCAATGGTCACAAATCCCTATCAAGCAATTGCATGATTTTCCTTCCAGCACTAAATATATTCTCAGGATTATCTTTTATTTTAGTTATCTATGAATATTTCATAACCCCCTTCTCAACTGTAAGCGCTACAGTAGGTGCTTAATAAATGCTTACTGAATTAAATTGAACAGACATCAAATTTTTATCTTGTTAGTATTTTTGCTGAGAGAAGAATATATTATGGTTGAGATGTGGACTCTTAAATAGATTTATGTCTTCTAAGGATTCCTATTACAGTGAGATTTTTTCCTTCTTATTTCTATAATACTCAAAACAGAATGATTAATTTTATAACCATTAGCAACAGTGTGGTTTAATCATACATGCGCTCAAGCTTTAGAGGGTTGATGCTGAGTTCAGGTAGAACTTTATTCTTCCCTGCATCTCATTGCAGCCTTGTTTCAAGCTATATATCATGTGTATAGCCTTCCAATCAAATCCATCAGTCTTTATAGTATCAGAATGCAAGGAGAGGGAAAGTATTTAAAGATAGTCTTCAAAATTCATATTTTATGTAACATTTAAAGGGCTACACATTTTCTCTTATTATTTCTGTTTGTTAAAGGGTTACCTCTTTGAATGACATGCAAAAGTTTTCTCAGACTAAAAGCAATCTTCCAGTGAAGCCTTCCTCTGATGCTCCATCATGACACAGAACCATCCCCCAGGGATTCTTGAAGTCCAAGAGAATTGAACACAAAATTCAAAGCTAGGAAAGCTTTGAGTGTGGCTCCAGGCTGCTACTGGGGACTAGTTTTGCTAAAGGGAGAAAGTCTCATAGCTAGCAGATTGCCCAACAGATAATTAACTCAATGGCCATGACAACTTATGAAATCGAGAAAAATACAAACTGCCCCTTGCATTTCTACAGTGATAAGGGCAAAATCACAGCAAAGATGCAGGACATACTAAAAATCACAGTTTTTAGATCTCCTAACATTAACTTAGTTATTGGTATTTGGTATGTAGAGGAGGCCTTTAAAGTATAAGGAATTGAGCCAAGAAAATGTTTCCAATCTGATATTAATATCCATATGGCCAGGACTAAATCATTTAAACTCTGTATATCCAAAGAGTCTCTTTAGACACTTTACTAAGATAGACAAGTTGGGATATATGTCAGTGTAAAAAGTTGTCACATTGGAAGTTCCCAATACTAAAGAAAATCACAGATGCTTCATGTACTCATGTACCCTTGTAATCTAAATAAATAATATCTAGATATTAGATCCATCTCATAAACTTCATGAAAATCTCCAGTCCATCACCCAATAGGTTCATGGGTTATCATGGCCATAAAGTTTATTACTTAGCAGTCAATCTGTCAAATATGAGACTTTCTGTCCTTAGCAACTCTTCTTCTTTCACAATACAGACCTTATGGTTGATTAGTTCAACTATATTCCTTATCCTCTCCACCTTTTGCAAGTCACATCTTGGCAATTCTCAATTCTAAAATATCTCCACTTCCTGTCTTATTCATTATTAATCATTTGCTACTGAACATTCCTAAAGAAAGAGTTATATTGCCTGGATTGACTAGAATTTTATGTTATCTAATTTCAGTTGGTTCCTCACTGCTGTATGATAATCTCTTTTGTCCTTCCCTCATAGATTTTTTAAAATCACAATCTGCAACAATGTCTGTTCAAATGTTTTTAGATCTTCAACACCCCTTCTTGATTTTCCCTTTCTATTTTTCTGAGAAAATAAATGTCATAAGATCACAAGCTCTCTTTTCTATAATGAATTTAAAAATCCTCATTCATAATTTCTTCCCTTCCCCGATAAAAAGGCAGACTTTCCTGACAAAGTTAACACCTTCCTTTGTGCTCTCTTCCAAATTGATCCCATCCTCTCCTCATGTCAGAGTTTGTCCTTTCAGTTATTCTCACATTTCATCTTCATTTTCTCTTTACTGACTTCTCCCCTGAAACCAAAATCATATGTAGATCTCCCTGCTCTCAAAAACAAGCATTAAAAAAAAATCCTTCCCTTGATTTCCCATGCCTCCTCACTATCATTCTATATCTTGATTCTTTTTCAAAGTTGAACTCGCATAAAGAATATTTATACTTTTTATCTCTATTTCCTCACCTCCCATTCACTTCTCCGAAGTCTGGCTTCTAACCCCATTATCTAACTGAAATGGTTATCTCTAAAAAGATTTCCTAATTGATTAATTCAATGGCTTTTACAGAGTCCTCTCTCATAGCTTTTGACAATGTCAATTACCCCATTCTCCTAGAAATTCTATCCTTTCTTGGATTCTCTCACATTGCTCTCTTTTGATTTTCCTGCACTTTCTCAGTGTCTTTTGATGAAAAAATCATCTTTCCCTGATCACTTCTATACATACTCCCCTCCCCAAACTTCTGTGTTGGGTCATCTTTCTTTACATTCACTGTCTTGGGTCCTATGGGACCAATTGTCATCTCTTTGCAGACAATCACCAAATTTGTATACAGTACCCTAAACTGTTTTCACTCATGAACTCCCATTCTTAAATTCAATCAACCAATCAAAAAAGGATTTATTAAGTGCTGCCTCGTTGCCTGCTAGATATCTCCATCTGGCCACTAAATGTCAAAAATGAAACTCATTATATTTCTTCCCTGAACCCATCCCTCCTCCAAACTTTTCTATTTCTGTTGATGGTACCATCATCTATCTGGTCACCCCAGTTTGGAAGCCTGAAATCACTCTAAACTTTCCCTCTTTTTACCTTCCCATATCCAATCAGTTACCAGATCTTTGAGAGTTGCCAAGGGTACTGTTAATCCTACCCACACAACATCTGTCACATCTGTTCCCTTCTTTCCACCCACACATACTCAATCCCCTGGCCAGACCTTTCTACCTCTCTCCTGGACAACTGTAATAGCCATTAATTGGTCTTTCTGAATTCAGTTTCTTTTTTCTCCAATTCCTCTTCCATTAGGCTTCTAAACTGATTTCCCTAAAATACAGATCTGAATGTGACACCCTGTTTAACTCAAAAATAATTAATGATTACCTATTACTTCTAAAAGAAAAAAGACAAATTTAAATTTATAAACTTAATTTAAAGCCCTCTCAATCTGACTACTACTAACTTTTCTAGTCTTTTTCATATTAGTCTATTTCATACACCCTCCGTTCCAGTCAAACTGGACTACGATCTGTCCCTTCTCCAACAAAGTTATCCCTGCTACCATTTCTTAGTACAGGTAGGCCCTTACACATGGAATACACCCCTTCCTCACCTTCCCCTCTACAATTCCTTGTTTTTGTCAAGGCAGAGCTCTGATGCTCTTTCTGATGTCCCCATTCTCTCACTCTTGAAATTACTTTTGATTATTTATATTTGTTGACTTATGTATATGTTTTATTCCTTTCTCCTCCACCATCACCACCACTCCCCCAGAATGTAAGCTCTTTGAGAACTGGGATTATTCATCTTTTCTTTATATCTCCAGCAACTATCTTAGTGACATATATAATATAGTAGGACTTAATAAAAGTTTTTTAAATTAACTATTGAATGACTACCACCACTGAAAGGATAGAATTCACTTAAAGTATTATTATGTTCCCTGAAGAGCTTAATCACTTCTATATTGATATTCTTGCTACATAAAAACCCAGATAATATAAGTCATTTGTAGATAAATGGAAGAATGGATCAGGTTCTAAGCAAAATAGGATTTGGTAATTTCATTTTTTGTTCAAGAGATACAAGATATGTTGGCCTATGGGACTCTTGGTCATCTCACTGTACAATGTAAGTGATGAGTAGGGAACTGCCATAAAGAGAATTGTACCTGATATACCAAAATGTCTTCTGTTTGGAAAGCAGAGGATGCAGATATATGGGGTAAAAAAACAAGGTGCTTTAGAGCTTTTAAATGAGAATATACAGGTGTCACTGAGAATTGGTAGGTGAGCTTTGTGACAAAATGAGCATGAAAAGAGGTCATTTTTATTATTTTATTTTGGGGTTCAGGGTTGTAATTTCATCATTGTAAGACATTCCTACTATGGGAACTACCTTCACCAATACAGATTGACAACTCCTCTATAATTTATAGTCTTAGAGGGTCGCTAAAGGCATTGAAAGTTTAACCACTTTTTCTATGGTCAAATGGACCCGATTTGAATCCAATTTTTCTTGACTCCTGAGTTAGCCTTCAGTACATTGTGTCTTGATGGCTTTCAACATCACTCAATAGAAATAGAATGAAATTGAGGGGACAGAGTGGAATAGTGTGATACATTAAGGACATACCTTCCTGAGAATAAATCTAGGAACTAGAGGGTACAGTGCACCCTAGTAGGCAGCACATAAGTGGAGATCAAAAGTGGGAGAAATAAAAGTGGTGTTATTATGGAACACCTACAGAGAAGGAAAAACATGAATAGGATTTGGGGAAACAGATCACGAACCTGGCATGGAGGCACAATATTGTAGTGATGGGAATTCTTCAATTATGCTGACATCTGCTGCAGCTCTCTCTGCTAAAACTAATGCAGCTAATAAATTCTTGGCTTGCTTTAATGATAATTTCATTTTATAAAAAGGTGTTGGAAGTGACAAAGGGAAGTGCTAATTTGGACCTGATCCTGCCCAACAAGGAGAAACTGGTTGCTGAAGTTGAAAGAATGAGAACTTTGGGGACAAATCAGCACTCCATCATAGAACTTTTGATAGAGAAGAAAAAGCTGGATAGAGGCTGACAAACACTTTTAAAATAATCCTAACAGTTAAATTTATATAATACCAAGGTTTACAAAGATGTGCTTATACCTTATTTCATTTGTTCTTACCATTATTTTACAAATGAGTAACTGGAAACTCAGAAAGCTTAAGTGGTTTATCCATAATCAAATAACTAGTAAATGCAGAGGTGGAATATGAGCCCAGATTTCTCCTACTGCTGAGTCCATTACTTTAACTACTGCACCATACTGCCTCTCACAAGAGATTTGGGGATAGATTTTAAAAGATGCAGAGAAAAGAAGGGTAGACTCCCAGAGCCTATTCTTCTCCAAAAGAAGCCCCAAGAAGAATGGGGCATCCTTAAAGAGGAAATCCTAAAGATATAAACAAAGACTTCCATTAAGGAATAAAGGAAAAACTACCTAAAGAGACTCATACAAAGAAAAGTCAGCACAACTAAACTTAAAAATACAAACAGAAGACGGAAGTAAGAGTAGGTAATAAAGTATAAACATAAAAGGAGGATAGAGTCCTATGTATATTAAGAAGAGCTAAACCTCAGAATGACCTGAATTTGGCAGTATATATCAAAAACTACAAAAAGAAGGCTTTTTAAAAGCTATGTTGTAAAAAAGAGGAGAATCAAAGAAGGGATAATACTGCTGTTTTGGTAAATGTAACAAAGGTAACATATAATGGAAAAGGAAGAACTCTTCAACTTTCATTTTGTTTCTATTCTCTCAGCTAAGGAGCATGAAATTTAGACTAAGAAGAGCTGAAAGAAAATGATTAATAGGAAAAAGTGAGAAATGGTGGGAAAGCATCCGTGCATTCAATAAACCAGTTTTAGAGGAACTTTACCCTGGGTTACAGAAGTTATTGGCAAATGTGATTCATTATCTTTGAACTTAAAAAACTCACAAAGAATGAGATGCAATGGAATTGGAAAGAGATAAATCTTTTTTTTTAAAAGAAGAAGTAGGATGTTCTAACTCTGACTTTGATTTCTGGAAAATTCTAGAATATATTTTGGAAGGTTCACTTGTATGAACATGTAGAAAGAAAAGAATGCCATATTTATGAACAAGAGATGATAGCATAGTTAGATGGATTTGGAACTTGTTGAATAACTATTAATGGGTACATAGACATCTTAAACTCAACATATATAAAACTAAACTCATCTTTCCCTCTGGACTGCTATAATAGTCTTCTGGTTGGTTTCCATGCCTCAAGACTCTCTCCACTCTGGTCCATTCTCCACTTGGCTATCATATTTCAAAAACACAAATCTAACCATGGAGAAGGATCTCTAGTAGGGCCAACCCTCTAGGAATCTGAGTTCTTCCTTGAATATATTCTTGATTTCATTTCTATCAATTATTTAAATGATGTCATACTTAATACTTCTATCAAATTTATAGATGACACAAAGTTGGACACATAAAAGTTTGTATATGAAAACATTTTAACAGACTGATATATGAGTAGAATTCAATGAGATAAAATTTCAAGCAATCAACATTTTTTAGACTCCTACTGTGACAGGTATAGCACTAAATTCTGAGGTTAAAAAAGGAGGTAAAATACAGCCCCTATCCTGAAGGAACTTCCAAATTAATGAGGGACAAAATGTGAAAACAAATATAGACAATACAAATTACTTATAGGATAAGTAAGAAATAATTAACAAAGGGAAGCCACTAGAGTTAAGAGGCATTGGGAAGGCTTCCCAGTTTTAATAAAAACTACAAAAATCTCATCCTTGGGCTCAAAAAATTTTAACTTTATGATGATGATAACAGTTTAAGTCATACCCATCTAAGTCAAAATTTAGGTTTTTAGTGTACTATCACCTCAATACCAGGTAGTAGTGGGACATAGCAACTAAGAAACAAAGCAAAAGTACTGATTTTAGAAAGTACTGAGAGGCAATGTTATCACAATCTGACCACGTGCTTCCCTAATTAGAGACCACATTTCAATGATTTGTTTAATTCTGGATACAATATTTTTGAAAAACATTAATAAGAGAGAGATTGTACAGAGAAGAGCAAGCAAGGTGTGGATCATAATATATAAGGTTCAGTTGAGAGAAGAAAAGACTTATGTATGACATTGTAGCTATCTTCAAATGTATGAAAAATTATAGAGAGGCTGACTGAGGCTTGTTTTAAGTAAAAGCACTCTCATAAGTGGTCCTATCCCCAAGAAGAAAACTTTGCTCCAGGGAAATATGCTTCTTGTTTTGTTAAGATAATGAGTTCTCCTCTATAGAAATTCTCAAGCAAAGTCTGAATGACTAAATGTTGGGCAAGCTGTAGAAATGACTCCAATTCAGATTCACATTGAACTTCATAATCATTGGAGTCCCCACCAACTCTAGATCCAAGAATCTTTGAAGGTCTTTTGATAGATAATATCTCAGGGAAAATTGTGTTAAGAAATCTCTTGAGTATTTATCTCAAGCAAATCACAAATCAGGGAGGCAGAAGATTGCTAAAACGATTCACCACCATCAATACAGATGGTAAGTTCTCCAGATGCTGCCCTTGCTTTTTCAAGTGTGACATTGCACTGATTGCATCAAACCTGGAGACACAACAGGGCTTCCCCAGTAATAATCACAGGCACTCAATTTACACAAGACAATCTGTTTAGGTGAAAAATCCATATTACCCAGAGTAAGATATGTAGTTAGTGAAGGAGGTCATTGAGCTAGTCTATCAGTAATAATAGTAACACTAATCCTAACACTATCACTATAAGCTGACATTTCTGTAGTACTTTTAGGCTTGCAAAGCACGTTACATACATTTATCTAATTTGATCAGTCCATATATCTTGGACAGACATTGCAGATGGACAATGAATTGGGCACAAAATTGAATAGATGTAGAATGAGCTAGATCACATTCGGGAAATTACACGGAGCTTTCAATTATTCTAAGTTGCTCCCTGCTGCCAAAGTACATCTTTTTAACATCAATATTCTCATGGTGATGCTATATGGCTGCAAATCATGGATCTTAGAAGAATTAAAATTGCAGGTGATCCAAAGGGCAATGGAAAGACATATGGTGGGGGTAAGTAAGCAGACTGTTGCATATTACCAATGATGACTTGCAAATAAGGAATGAACTAAAAAGACATCCCCAAGGGTATGTATATTAGAAAAGGGAGTGGGCTGGTGGTGTAGCAAAAGTGAAAGGTAACAGGTGGCCTGAGTGTAGAATAGACATGAGCTAACTAATTAAAAAAAAAAACAGGTAAGTCCTCTGCTGTGTTAGATAGATAGTGTTGGGAGGACCAAAGAAAGGAAAAAAGGATTTTTCAGGATAAGGAAGCATAGATGGACAACTAAAGTACCCACACTGATAAGATTCCAGATCCATCCACTGTGAAGAAAATAATAGAATACAAAGATATAGACACTTCAAAAACATATAATAAACATAATTTTTCAAAGTGGTAGTTTATTAAGTAACCATCACTGAAAGCATCACATTTTGCTAACTTTGGAAATTTGCATTATCTCTACTTTCTCACATTCCACTCATTTCTCAATGACCAAAAATCCTTCCTCTATCTTTTTTGCAGAATTATCATTCAATATACTGCACGACTTTGTGAGCTGTCCCAGGGTTCTTCTAGGGGCCTCCTCCTTTTCCTCCTTTTACATTTTCTTTCTACACTCATTAATTTTCTCCCAAAGCTCTGCTCTCAGCCCTTTTCTCTTCTTCCTCTATACTAATTCACTTGATGATCCCATTTACTTCATCACTATGAAGATGATTCTCAGAATTATTTATCCAGCCCTATCCTTTCTTCTAACTTCCAGTCTCGCCTAGCCAACTCCCTAAGGGGCATCTCAAAGTGAATGTCCTATAGACATCTTCAATTCAACAGATCTAAAATTAAACTCATTTCCCCCTCTGTATTGCTGCAGTATCCTTCTGATCATTTTCCTTATCTCAAGCTTCTCTCTACCTCCCTCTAGCCTTCACTTAGGTATTCCTAAAATACAGTCTGACCATATCTCTATCCTATTCAATAAACTTCAGAGACATCCTATTGTCTTCAGGAACAAATATGAAACTGTATGTTTGGCTTCTAAACCCTTACATACCAAGGTCCTTCTATTTTTTCAGTCATGTTACATTTTACTCCCCTTCACATACTCTAATATCCAATGATTCTCTGTTCCTTGATATTCCTCACACAAAACCCTATCTCCTGAATCTATAATTTATCCCCTGTGTTTGAGAATTTCTTTTCCCTTGTCCCTACTCTTTTCTTCTCTGGATTCCTTTAAGTCTCAGTTAAATCCCATCTTCAACAAGAGTGTTTTTCTAGTCCTTAACCTTAGTGCCTTTCCTCTTACATTATTGCCAATTTATCCTGTATATACCTTGTTTTGAACACAGTTGTTTGCATGTAATCTCTCCTATTGGATTGTAAACCCCTTAGAGACAGAGATTATTTCTGTCTTTCTTTTATCCCCAGGGTTTGGCAGAGGGCCTGCCACATAGTAGACTCTTAATATTTGACTTAACACCCTCTGAACTTATCAGTTCCCATGGATTTCACTATTGTCTCTCTAGAGATGACCCTGAAATTTATGCATCCAGATTTCATCTCTTTCCTGAGTTTAGTCTCATATCTCCAATTGCCTGTTGACATCTCTATTTGAATATTCCATAGGCATCTCAAATTCAACATAGTCAAACTAGAACTCGAGTCTTTCCCTTAAACCCAAACCTCTTTCTAATTTTCTTCTAAGGACTGATACCACCACCATTTTCTAGTTCCTACAACAAAGGAGTCCAACACAACTCTACTCTTCCTCATCCCCCATATCTAAGGAATTGCTAAGTCTTGTTGATTCCATCTGCTTGATTTCTTTCATATTTTCCCTGTATACTCATACCACCATTATAGTACAGCTTCTTATCATTTCTCTCCTAGATACTCTCTCTGCATTCAGTATTTCTCTATACCAAGTCATCCTCCACTTAACTGCCAAATTGATTTTCCCAAAATAAAGTCATTCCTCTGCTCAAGCTTCAGTTGCTTATTACTTACTCTAGGAAGGATGTATGGGGTATTCAGGGAAAACTAGCAGATATGCAAAACCAGGTTAAGGATAACTGATAGACCTCCAACCTGTCAGTGAGTTATAAAGATGACTACTCGAAGCATACAAAGACTTCTCCAGAGAAATGGCTGGATGAGAACAATTTGTCTGCCACAACTGCCACAAAGGCAGTTGAAGAAGTCATTGTGGAATACTTGGAGCTTGGTCATGCATCAAAGACATCAAGATCATCAACTATATCTCAGATCACTAGTCATCTTGACTTTTGTCCTGCCACTGGATTTTGATGACTCAGAAAAAGAGTAAGACTGGCAACATTGTGCACTTTAGTTAAATTGCATCCAATTTATGCAAAGGTCAAGATATCATCCATGGGTCTCCTTTGAAAATAAAAAACAAATAACATTAATTCTAGGATCAAATGCACATTTCTCTGTTTGACCTATAAAGGCCTAAATAATCTGATCCTTTCCTACCTTTCTCAGATAATTATACTATCCATATATTCTGTGTTTCAGACAAACTGGACTACTTGTTGTTTCCAAAACATTACATTGTATGGCCTCTCTCCACACTTTTGCACACTGAACACTCTACTTTGAATACTTTCCCTCTTCACCACTGTCTCTTGAAATTTCTTGCTCCCTCCAATGATCATCTTGAATTCCACCTCCTCCAGGAGCCTTTTTCTGATTCCCTCAATTATGCATGGCTAGCTCAATTATTGTGTATTTACTTAAAATATATCCTATATTTATTCATTTGTTAATGTACTATTTTACCCCAGTTGGATATAAGCACTGTTTTATGTTGCTATCCCCAATGCCTGGCACACAGCAGGTGCTTAATAAATGCTTGTTTATTGACTGATTGGCATTGGATTCATTGGTTTGATGCTGAATATTCTGACCAAATGATTCTTTAATACTAGCTCTGTGAATATCTAAATCTGCCTAATGGAACATAGGTTCTAGTTTATCTTAATTTTATTGTCCCTGGTAACAACCTTATCTTCAACCTTATCTTCTCCTTAAGTATCCCACTATCCTGCATCTTTTTAATGATAGTTCAGTGCATCTCAGTGACAAGTGCCTTGGCACTGTCACTTGCCAAAGTGCCGATTCAGCTCTAAGTTCTACGCTTCAACTCTACCCTTGGCATGATGCTGTCTGATTTTATAGTAATAGTGCCAACACTTGGGGCCAGAGCTTCCATTACCATTTTGAGCTAGAACGCTTGTGTCAGCATTGTTAATTGGAAGAATCCATCAGAGACCCAAGGAAAAGGTGACCTGTGCCACGTGTAATTGCACCACCATTCTGTGGGTGGAATGTGACATTTTTCTGGGGTGTTTAAGGAGAAAGAAGGGTCTTTCTTACTGGAAATTAGGCTGCAACTTCATTGCCTTTGGGCAGAATGGGCTTATCGGAAGAGAAGAATGTTCAAATAAGTTTTCAATGTATACAGCAAGGTATGGCTGTAACTAAGTGGGTATCCTGGGGAGTCTTCCTTTGCACCCATTTTTCTGTGTGCTCCAAATGTGCACTGGCTCACTGGAAAAGCAACCGGGAAAGAGAGGAAAACAACTGTGTTGTGTCTGCTCTTCTTCCTTACTCCCAAGCACCTGACATACTATGTGAAATCTATCCACAGAGTACTGATTTATAACTCAATGCATGTTGATTTACCTGGTGTTTTCAGTGTTCACAACACTATTCTAACAACCAGAGAAGTCTATTACATTGATAAAAGACATGGTCCCAACCTCATGGAGTTTCCAGTCTATTATAGCAGTTAGACACAAACACAGATGGTTATAATTCACAACCCAGTGTGGATGCTTTCAAAAGTTGCAGAACAAAATTCCCCTTGAAATCAGAAGGAAAGGGTTATTACATACTGAGGAGATCATTCATGTTCAAGGTGATTTTTATGTAGCACTTTATGTAAATGGACAGAGGTTCACCAAGTAGTGGGGAGGAAGGACATTCTAGTGAAAAGGAACATAGAAAGGACATAAAGATAAGAGTTTGTAAGATATGCTTGAGAGGCAGAAAATAATCCAGTTTGGTTGGAGAATGGATATGATCACTTAATATGAGAAAGAAGAGCTTGAATTTTATTTAGGAGGAAAAAAGGAGCAATTGATGATTTTTGAGAAGAAAACTGACATAATCAGAGTCAGACATGAGAAAAGTTGTTCTATTCTATTAGGAAGTTCTTGTAATAATTCAAGTTGGTGACAGTGTGTACATGTGTATGTTAATGTAGAGCCAATGGTGATAGAGAATAGGGATCAATCCAAGAACTATTAAAGAGGTATGGTAAATAGGATTTTGTAAATCCTGAGAGGTAAGATTCAAAACTGAACATAAATTGGATGAGTGATAATATAACAAAAAGGAAAAATAATTAGGAAGAATGATAAACCTAGTTTTAGACATATTGAGTCTGAAGCACTAGTGGGACATTAAGATGGAGATTTCCTGTATCTACTAGAACGTATACATGTGGAGCTAAGAAGAGAGGCGTGGGCTGAAGAGATCAATCTGAAGAGTTATTTCTGTAAAAGTGATAGGTGGAACTATGGAAATGAAAAAATAATACCAATGGAAGGAATATGATAAGAGAAGATAAAGAAGTTTATGACACACCTTTGAGGAAAACCCACATTAACTGGTCAGAAAAGAAATAAAAAGTTGACAAATGAAGGAAGCATAGGACCATTGAGAGAGGGAAAAGGGAGAACCAAGATAGTATAAAGTCTCTGACAGACAAAAAAGGAAAGAATATCTCATTGTTGAGCATCATCAACTGCTTTAGAAGATGCAAAAAAAAAATGAGAGAAACACTCTCCAAAAAACAAAAAACATTCAAAATCCATGGTCCTGGGATATCCTGTATACAAATGCACAACATCATAGCAAAAGATGTTTAAATAGTACTCTAAAATGTGAAAAATCATTTTACACATATTCTTGTAATGTGAAATAGGTACTCCTATCTTAATTCCTATTTTATAGCTACTTTCAGTAGCCTCCTGTAATCTCTAGGACAACATACAAACTCCTTAGCTTGTCATTTAAGGTCTGGCTTTAGCATACCCTTTTTTGACCTTTTTTTCACATTGTTTCCTTTCTTCTGATATACTACCCATCTGCCTGGATCTCCAGGATATTCCCTGACCTTGACATGCCATCTATTCAAGCATTTCTTCATATCTAGAGTATTCTCTCCGCTTTTCAGATCCCTGTCTTCTTTCCAGATTCAGCTTATATCCTTCTTCCAAGAAGCCTCTACTCATCCCTTTATGCATTTCTCTCCCAAGGTGAAAGTTCTATCTTCCTCCTCAAATATGATCACCATATTTCCTCTTCTTTGGTGCCTTTGCACTTCAATCTATATTATTCTCATCTACTCACTTGAAGGCCAACAGTTGGTTCAATGGATAGAATTCCAGATCTGGAATCAGAAAGACTTGAATTTAAATCCAGCCTCAGGTACTTTCTAGATTTTTTTCCCCTGGGGAAGTTACTTACCTCAATCTACCTCAGTTTCCTCAACTGTAAAATGGGGATAATATTAGCACTTGCTTCTAAGAGTTGTTGTGAGGATTAAATGAAATATTTATAAAGTCATTAGTATACTTTCTAACATATAATAGGTGCCTAATAAATGCTTATTTCTTTCTCATTCCTTTCTCTCTTGTTATGCTATGATGATGAGTTTTCCATCACCTACCACAGTGTCTTACATATAATAAGTAGTTAATAAATATTTGTTGTTTAGTGAATTGAATTGAAAGAAAAGGAGTAGCCACCTTAGGTCTATGACCAAGACAATCACCCCAAACCAGATTATCCAGTAAATTCACCCATCATCCCATATATTCATCCTTTCTCATAAACATCATTTGTTTCTTTGATTTCTTCTTTGATCCATTCATTATTTAGTATTTTATTATTAATTCTCCATTTGGGCCTGTATATTTTGTTTATAGTCCCTGAACAAATGACTTATTTTATTAGATTATGTTCTGTAACAGATGTATCTATTGTTTCTGCCTTTTTTACATTTGTTTGCCACATTTTTGTGTCCTAATACGTGATCAAATTTTATAAAAGTTCTGTGTCATGCTGAAAAATAACTATGTTCTTTTGCAGTCCCATTTAGAAGATTCCATAAATATTTAAGTTCTAGTTTCTCTAGCAATTTGTTCAGTTCTATATTTTCTCTTTAGTTTATCTTTCTGTTAGATTTATTCTAACATGAAAGAAGAACATTAATATCTATCATTGTGTTTCTATTCATTCTTATAACTCAATTGAGGTTTACTTTATGAATTTGGATGCTAAGGCATTGGTAGCATATAAGTTCCCTACTGATATTGGTCTATTATTTATGGTTCATTGAACATAATATAGTTTGCTTGTTTATACTTTTTAAAAATTTTTGAATGTTTTTGCTTTGTCAGATCACATTGTTTTAACTCTACTTTTTGGATTCACTTGACGCCTAGAATATTTTCCCCATCTTCTCAGTTTTATTCTGTGTATGTGCTAGTTTTTTATGTGTTTCTTGAAAGCAACAGATATTAGAGTTTTGTATTCTTAGCCAAAATGTCACTTTTTTCATTTTATTAGATTGTTTAGTCCATTCACCTCTAGTTATGAATTAGATTTATATTTGTCTCTAATATTGTTTCTTTAATTTATTGATTTTTCCATCTTACACAGGAAGAATAGTACTATGTTTTTTCAGTCATTTTAGCTTAATCCTTTTAAAGATATTCTTAATCCCCTTGGTTCTCATCCCCTCATTTCTAATCATCTCTCCCATTTGTTACCTCTCTCGCTTTGGAGTTTTGCTTATTAGTTTGCTTGCTATTTGTTTATTAATTCCTTCCAACTACCACCATCATTTACTTCTCACTCAAGTAGATTCTCCCCCTTCCTCTCCTTCTCTTTAACTAGTCCTATTTATTATTTTTATTTCATTTTTTGTGCCCTTTTTGAGAGGAATTTTTCTCCTTTCCTCTCCACAGGTCCTTTCAAACCAAATTCCCTGAACATGTCCATAGATTTCATTCTACTTTAAACTAGAAATATAAGCTGAAATGAAACAAGACTGCTTACATGATAGTTACTGGTCCAGACCTTGTATCTTCATTCATAGGAATGAAACTGGAAAAGGAAAAACCAATATAGGTTACTTTATTTCTTTATAGTGAGTTAAGGTTTTAAAAACACTTCTCCCCCCGCCCCCATACCCATGTGAAGTAGTTGTATTATTGAATCCATTTTACAGATTAAAGAGTCAAAGTTCAGAAAGGCTAAATAAACTCATCTAAAGTAAGGATTGAACCCAGTGCTTCTAACTCCAAGACCAGTGTACTAATAGTTGTACTGCGCCTCCTCCCTCCATTCCCACAGACTTTCCATTATGGTGTACCATCTTGGGATTAATAAGGAATCTTATCCCCTAAGGTATTTGCTGAAAAGAAAAATTGTGAATGTTACATATTATATGACTCAAAATGGGAGGGGAAGGAGGATAACAATTGAGATATGTGTGAAATCTTTCAAGAAAAAAGATGTGGGATTGATCTGCTTTATCAGTTAATAGATCTATTCAGTGGTCCTATAAAGAATAAATTATCTAACTTTTCAACTTCTTTTAAAATGCTATTTATACGTAATATAATGTTATAATAAATTAATATATTGACTAAAAAATAAAAGATACAAAATGAAGTTCTCTGGATCATAGAAAGATTTTGAGAAGAGGACATTAGTTTTGGAATCTGGAGACTTGGGTTTGAATCTTTATTCTCCCATTGGTGTATAACCTTCAGCAATAGACTTTACTTGGCTGAGCTCATACACAAAATGACTAGATGATCTAAAAAGTCCTTCCCAATCCTAAATCTGATGATGTGAAATGTATTAAAAAGAAAAAATGACAACTGACTTGTCTGAATTTCATTTTGGGGGGAAAAAAACCTTGGACTTTCACTATTGTCTGCAAAACCATGATCCTTATCAAGTAGGGGTAATGAAAAAATCATACAGTGATTTGGTGAAAACTGGAAATTTGGAATTAAAAGTAACTGGGGGAAATCAAGAAATAAACATTTACCTTTTAAAAAAATATATTATGAAGTTAAAACACATCAATAAATATGAACAGTTTAATATACAAAGAACAAAAAGGCAATTATAACTGAAACTAAATATAAAAAATTTTAAATATATATTGCATTTAGGGAATATATATATATATATATATATATATATATATATAGCATTTACAATTGTATTACATTTAATGCATCAAGTATATATTATATTTAACACAGTAGTAACAAAATTTACTTGATTTTTTTGTTCCCTGTTGAACTTTATTCAGCTCTCTTCTGCATATTTTAAAATATTATTGACACTTGTGGTGGTTTTCTGGAGGCAACCTTAGTTTCAGTTACAATTGAATAATTACTCTAAAATGCAGCCAGCTGGTAAAAATGCAAACGTTTATTTCTCCTTCCAAATTAGCCCGGTTAGTTAAGGCCTATCTCTCTGCCTGGCTCCAAGAGATCTTGCAGCTTTGTCCTTGGCTTCTGCCTCTGCTTTCTTCAGCCTCCAGCCAGCACCAAGTTAGAAGATACGATGAATCTCTCTTGCCTCGAAGATAGGGCTTGTAGGCTTTCTTCCAGAGTTCCTGTCTCCAACCCAGTCGATGTTCCGGAGAAATTCCCTCTTAGCTCTAAGAGCTTCCTCTATATATATCATCTCCCAAAGGTTAACTCTGCCTTCTGGAGGGAGAGGGATTCTGGGTTATCTCCCAGAGTGCTCTCTGGCCCTAAGGGAGGTGTGAATTCGGACTAAGCCCTACTAAGCCCTGCATCCTCCCAAACGTGTGAACTCCATTGAGTACTTAGATACTTATGAGCTCTCTAGAGGTATGAACACAAGCATTGTTTCTATCAGTTCCACCTAGTACTTTGTTTCAAGTTCTGGCCCAAAATATCTCTTTCTAAGATCAAATCAACTCCAATGGCGAAACACTTTGTAAAGATTCCAACAGACACTCTTTTCTTTGATTCTTCTGTTTTTGCAGTACATTTTTATGATCTTTTTGTAAATTGTTCTATTGTTTTTATTCACTTCTGCATCAAAACATACAAATCTTTCCAGTTTCCTGTGAATCCATCATATTTTTTTATTATTTAGAATGTAAATCTCCCTCATATTTTGCATAGAAATTTTTGCTTAACCATTCCTCAAGTGATGAGTACTCACTTTGTTTCTAGTTCTTTGTTACAATAAAAAGCACTACTTGAGATAGTTTTGTCATATATTTATTTCTTCATTCAATTTATTTTTTACTTCCTTAGTATATATTCCTGGTGGTGGTTTTGCCAGATCAAAATTTTGGGAGTTTTTATAATAAATTTCTGAAACGCTTTTCAAAATGGTTAAACCAATTCATAGCTCCAATTCATTAGTGTTCTTGTCATCCCATAGTCCCTCTACCAATGACTACTTTCTGCTTTTGTCTTCTTTGCTAGGTAGGGCACTAGGTAGAATTCTTTTAGAATATTATAATTCTTTTAATTTGCATTTCTCTTATTAGTGATTTAGAGTGTAGTTGTTTTTAATATGGTTGCTGAAAGCTTTGATTATTTTTTTTTGAAAACAGCCTATTCATATCCTATGACTATTTATCTCTTGTGTATTAAAATATGTATTTATACTTACATTTACTAGTCATGGTGAAGCATGAAAGAATTAGGCCAACAGTTCCGCACAAATGAATTTTCTTTTCTCCATTCTTTATATTTTAAAATTCTCAGGGTATAGAATGAGGTAATTGCAAGGCCATTAGTTTAAGAAGCAATCAAGTAATCCTAGTTAGAAATATTGGGAACAAGACAATCATTTGAAGGTTTCTGATTCATCCCAAAGAGATGGAAGGACCTGGCAGGGTATCAGGAAGTCCATTGGATATGCAAGTAACTGCCAAGCTGAGTGAGAACAGAAATGGGAGCCAGTTCAAGGAATTTAGATGAATTGTTTTTGATCGTGTATTAACTTAGGAATAATAAAATGATAACTTACTTTTATATAGCACTCTAAGGTTTATAATATGCCTTTCTCACAACTCTGTGAAGTTGGTTATATAAGCACTCCCCTTTTACAGATGAGGAAATTAAAGGCCACAGAGGTTCAGTGATATGCTCATTGTCATTCAGCTAGTAATTGCTAACCATACAACTCCAGACTAAGTCTTCTGACTCCCAACTTGATATTTCTTATTTCATTGCTTCTTTGCTTAATTGTACTCTATGGTTAACTCCTTTATAAATCTATTTTTCCAACTACATCTGTTCAAGTGGGACTACTAAATTTCAATATCCATAAAAATTTTAAAAGCAAGAGATCTCTTTTAAGAAATATCTGTCTGGAGCAGAGGGAGATTAAAGCTTATGGCAGCTCCATTAATCAAATGGCAAATTACACACTTTAAATATTCATTTCATAAAAGAAAATTGTTGCTAAGTGGGAAAATATTACCTGAAAATAGATCATGCTGTTCAGAGAGGTGTTGTTTTCTGACCAGGATCCTGGTGTGAACATAAGGTATAATCTGCTCATAATACATACAGTACAACTTTTTTGAAAGACCTCAGTTCTGTTCAATGACAAATTTTGACAGTAGCTCTGCATTAGAAGGTCCTTCAGCACTTAACCAGGAATCTGCCCTCTAACATGCATGACATGAAATCATCCAAGCTGTTGAACACCATTAGCAATGGGGTGGCCATTGCCACTTGAGGCAATCCATTCCACTTAGTGGTAGTCAAAAAGTTTTTCCTTTTTTCTCCATGTAATAGAGTCCAAAATCTGTCACTCTGCAACTTCTGCCCATTGTTTCCAGTTCTAATCTTCTGAAAGTAAGTAGAATAAATTTAATCTCTCTTTCACAAGAAGCTTTAAAAGAGATTCTTATTCAGATACAGTATAATCAATGTGGTCTAATAGGTTGATACCAGTTCTTTAATTTTATGATTCTTTGAATAGGCATGATGGCTGTCTAGGCTGATTAAGGACCAAGCAGTCAGTGATTTTCCTCTTTTCTTGGGGGAGGAAATGTGTGTGACTTCTGTAGGCATATCACTTAATCTCTCTGTATTTTAACCATTCACCAAGTGTAAATAATAATAATTAATTTTCCTATCTCATAAGATTGCTGTGAAGATTAAATGAGAAAGTATAGGAAAGAACTTTGAACATCTTAAAAGCACTCAGTATCCAACTCCTTGGAAAGAAGTGGGATTGGTTGACATCACAGTTTCTGCACAGTTTGGTGGACCTATGTTTGCAGGCCTGCCTCCTAATGTCTTGTCTGCAGAATTTCTTATTGAACAATTCAATTAAATGTAACTAATATTTATTATTCACCTACTTTATCCAAGGTACTTTGCTAGGTATTAGGTACATACAGTCAAAAATAAAAAAAGATCTACTCTAGAGTTTATACTTTAAAGTAAATATAGGTTAATTTGAGGAAAGAGAAAGCATTAGTCAATAGGGAGACATGAAAAGGCTTTACATAAGAAGTATTAGATAATCTGATCCTTAGTGGAAATAGTAGAAGCCATTTTTTTTAGTTTTTATCCAGTCTAAGAACAGCATTAAGTATAGATTATGAAAATATTATTGTGACAAAAGAAAAACTTTAAAGGTTCTCCTTTCCCTCTTCTACCTTGTATTTTTTACACATATTTATCCTCTTTATTAATATTCCTCCTCAGAAATTCTATTCTGATGAAGTTCATTATGGGGTGGAGAGGACATTGGGTTCTTGAGGGCAATGCCAGGGAAAGAAAAGTTCTGGCATGTTCTCCCAAACTAGAAACACTTCCAGTTCTAATCCAGTGACAAAATGTTTCTGTATTTGGGAATCAACCTTGGCTAAATATTGGGTGGCTCATCACCAATACTTTGGTAAGTAAAATGATTAATTCTCTGCCATGACAATCCATGAAATTATAATATTGCAAAATGGTCCTTTTACTTCTGCAATAATGATGATGGAATGATGGGAAAGAGGACAGGAAGTGACAAGGATCACACCATTTTTAGGATGTTTATAAATACTGGCTAGTAGATATTCTACTCATGAAGTCTTTGTCCAATGACCAATGAGTTGAGATATAACTAGAGAAACAGAGCCACAATCATATTTATATTCTTAGAACAAATGAAATCAGAAGTCATAAAGATGTTTCTTAAATGAAAGTATGCCTCACAGATTCTTCTTGACAAGGTGAATAGATCAATAATAATCTCATTTATATCCTAAAGTTTGAATACGAACTCAGGATCATGTATTCTGTCCACTCAATTCAATGCATGATTCTATTCTGGGGTGAGGGGGGAGAAGTCTGCAAAAATCTGACTGTTTCTTTTCTCATATTTGCATTAATGAAATCCTTGAAAAGGATTAGGTTCATTCATTCTTCCTGATTTTATTTTCTTAAGTGAATTTTTTGCATTTTTATTTTGCATTCTAAAATGTTAAGAATTCAAATAAGGTTATATCTCACTAAGGATGAGAATACTTCACATAAAAATACTAACAAATTCATTCCTTCTCATAACTATCTGTTGTCTTTATTAAAGTTTTATTAATAAATACTTTTGGATCAGGTGATTTAGGGTTAATGCCAACTTTTCTATAGATTCATTTTTTCCTCTACTAGTTTTTTTTGTTTGTTTTGTAAGGTGATACTACTCGATATCTTCTGTAATTCTTCTCCATAATATGTTGCAAAACTAGAATTGCATTCTAAACTAGTGTTGCGTATGATGGCCATGTTTTTCCATCTGACAAGAACAAACGTTTGTTGGCTCTATAGGCTTCTGGGCTCTTTTGATTCCATCATTGTGAGAACTGCTTTTTATTCATTATAGTTCTCTAGGAAGGAGTACTATTCATAGTCAATGTCTTATATTTTATCTATTTCCCATTTTTCAAAGTCAACAACTTCTTTAAATAGGTCAGGTTGGAATTGTTGTTATTGAACACAGTCTCTAGTCATTTTTATCTTTGCCTTCAAACTTGATATTGATTTTGACCTTTGCTGTAACCAACCAATTATCTGTCTACATACAGAAGGCTGCTTCTGAAATGACTGTTATATTAGTAACATATCATTTCTATTAAGATATGGACAGTTTAACTTTTTTGTGATGTGACTCAATGTTGACTGTACACAGTGATTTCTAAATCCCTTTTCAAAGATTTTGTTTAATACAGGCTTCAATTTGTGTGTTATTTCTAATAATGTCTTCTTTTACATTTTAATCTCAATTCATATTTTCCAACAGAGTTTTTTTCACAATCCTACTCTTTGTCCACTTTTGTATTGAGGTAATAAATTGAATCATCAAAATCTGTTGCAGTCAGGAGTGTGAAGAAATAAGTTTATTTCATTTGATCGATTATCAAGTTTCCTAGACTTTCTCTAATTTTTCATTTTCTACATCATTTTTTGGCACGTAAACTTTAAATATCTTCATGGTAGTATCTTTGTCTATCAAAATCACAATGATGATGATTCCATTTATTTCAGTTCAGTTCAATTCAACAAACAATTACTAAGTGATTCTTGTGTCCACAGCATGCTCAGGAAAGAATCTTTAAGGAAGTCAGGTGTTCCATTCGATTGTCTTTCACTTATTATTTTTTAATCTGTAACACAGAAGCCTACAGGAAAAGGGATAGCTTTTTCAGTCAGTCATAGCATACCTGTCAATGGCACATTCTTAAACACCCAGGATATACTTCTACTACAGATTCTACAAATCTTTTATTTGGCTAATTCTATCAAAAGTCTATATCTCAATTCAATTCAACTAAATAAATATTTATTAAACTCCCACTCTATAATCTGGGTTTACAAAATCAAAGCTGAAGACCTATTATCAAGAAGTTTCATTTTACTTAGGAGTAGGGCTGACTAGATGATCTCATGTACACAAACAAATGTAATCTATTTTTTTTAGGTCTTAACCAACAATTAAAATTTCATTATTTAATTGTACTACTGTGTATCAAAAAAAAGTTTTATATAAAATATAAAACAAATAGCAAATGGAAAGAAAATCATCCATTTTGGAAGTGTTTTGAAAATAACACATTTCATATGTAAACCTGCATATATTTTCATAAGAATTGTCTAAGTTATTTCTAAATTTTCTTAGTAGGAGTAATTTCAATTTGTGAGTTACACAGAGAATTCATTAGTTTTTATTTAAATTGTTGATTTCCTTGGGCATTCCTTTACATGTGCAAAACAAGTTATTGACTGTGGATAAGTAATCTGTTAAGTGCCAATGGAACAGGTCATTACCAGGAATTTATTATGATTATAATATAAATTTTATTGTAACTATTACAAATGCCTCATGAGTTAAAGTTTGTCATCCTAGTCAATTTTCAATCAGAGTTTAAAGAGCTAGGATTCAGATTAAAGTAGGTTTGACAAACTTTTCTTTCACTTCATACTATGTGAAATTTCAAAAAAAGAGTATTTTTGTGTTGGCTGAAATCCAAAAGGAAGATTTGATTTTCACTTGTGTATCTCATATAAAAGCTCTTGCTAAATCCCTTGTCATTTAAGTGCCACTGTCCCCTAAATCATACGCATAAAATGTGTGGTTTGTTAAATTCAATGCCATGTTTTTCTTGTGACTCAAGAAAATATATAATACCCATATTTACGAATATGGTTGCTTTTCTGTTAAATCGATAAGCTGGGATTGGGGCAGAAAGCCTTCCTAGAATCATAGATCTTAGGGCTTCATTCCATCTGTTTCTAAGATGTGAAAGGGAAAATCTAACAAAATGAATGAAAATGACAACTATTTCATCTTCTTTAATAGGAACATTAAGTATCCAATGTTCTTATTGTATTTGAAGAGCTGATAGAATATCATAGCAAGAATTACTCACAAGACTCATTTGTTTGTTTTTTCATGAAGAAAAGTTTATTAAATTATATCCTAAAAGTATATTCTCCAGCCCTGAAGTCAAGAGGAACTGAATTCAAATCTGGCCTTAGACACTTAACACTTTCTAGATGTGTGACCCTGGTAAAGTCACTTACCCCCAAATGCCTCAGCAAAAAAAAAAAAAAAAAAAAAAAAAAAAAAAAAAGGATATGCCCCTCATCCACCTAGGCAATCACTCCTACTTTGACCTTACTTTCCCCCCCTCTATTTTTGGTGCTTCTAGGGGAATAATCTATTTTTCACCAGACCAATACTATCCAAATAATTCATGGTAGTAGAAGAGAGCTAAGTTTGCTTCTCCCATTTGATGCATAAGTGCCCCCTCTCTTTTACCTTCAAGACTACATGATGGTCTTATCTACTTGCCAGGAGACTAAATTTAGGAGCTCTTGCTTATTTCTTGTGAAAGCTAAGTCCAATTATACATTGTTGGGGGAATTATGAGGATCCAACCAATCTGGAGAGCAATTTGGAAGAATGCACAAAGAGTTATCAACCTGTGCATACCTTTTGATCCAGCAGTGTTTCTACTGGGCTTATATCCCAAAGAGATCTTAAAGGAGGAAAAGGGACCCACATGTGCAAAAATGTTTGTGGCAGCCCTTTTTGTAGTGACAGGGAACTGGAAACTGAATGGATGGAGACAGATGGAGAATGACTGAATAAGTGGTAGTATATGAATGCTATGGAATATTATTGTTCTGTAAGAAATGACCAGCAGGATGATTTCAGAGAGGTCTGGAGAGACTTACATGAACTGATGTTGAGTGAAATGAGCAGGACCAGGATCATTGTACATGGCAACATAAATATTTTACAACACTCAGTTCTGAAGGATATGACTCTTTCCAACAATGAGATGACTGAGGCCAGTTCCAAGGATATTGTGATGAAGAGAGCCATCTGCACCCAGAGAGAGGGCTGTGGGAACTGAGTGAAGATTACCACATAGCATTCTCACTTTTGCTGTTGTTGTTCATTTGCATTTTGTTTTCTTTCTCATTTTCTTTTCTTTTTGATCAGATTTTTCTTATGCAGCAAGAGAATTGTATTAATATGTTTACATATATCGGACTTAATATATATTTTAACATGTGTTATAGATATCAGATTGCTTGGCATCTAGGGAAAAGGGTGGGGGGAAGAGAGAAAATTTTGGAACACAAGGTTATGCAAATGTTAATGTTGAAAAAGGAGCCACCCATATGTTTTGAAAATAAACAGCTTTAATTTTTTAAAAAAGAGATAAGCTAAATCCAGAAACTTATACTATTTTATCACTGACTCAGTTTACTGACATTTCTGGACCAAGCAGTTTCACCACTGCTTCTCCATGTCTAGGTCCAGGAATTTTTACTACTTTAACAGTACCCCTGGCTGCTTGCCTTTCTTGGACCCTGCCCACAGCCTCTTTTTGTGTGGTATCTATGCTACTTCATATCCATTTTTCTCACCTCTGAATGCTCTTGAAATGAGCCTTTCAATATTTTAGAAATCTGTAATTTTCTTAGTAGGGGGAAATCTGGCTTAGTTAGATTTCAAACCAACTTTTCTTTAAGCTTCTTGTTAATTAAACTGCTTTTCTTTTCTCTTTTGAAATGCAATATTCTATATAGTATAGTATTACATCATCATCCCCTATAATATTTTACAAATTAATTGTACTCCTAAGTTTGCTGTGGTTCTCTACTTAAAATTTTTAAATAAGTATCTATCTGGTGGCAGTGCTCTTTTGGAATTTTCAATGTGGCAACATTTAAGAAATGGTGATGAAGTCGATGTCTTTAGTGTTATCTATTTCTCATTTTTAATTGTTTAAGTTATTATTGTTCAGCCATTTTTATTATAAAAAAGGCTTCTGGTTATGAGTTGAACTAGATGAATTCTGAGGTCACTTCTGATTCTGTGATGCTCTAAGAAAGTCATTTAAAGAAAAGTTTCATTTTCATTAAATAATAGATGTTAATCCATAAGTGACTAATGTATGTGAGTCAGTACATGACACAGTTTCTGCCTTCAAGAAGCCTCCAGGATAGTGGGAAATGTTGTTGAATTGCAAAAAATGAGTTAACAAAAGAATGCCATGAATGCCAAGTGCCATAGGAAATAAATGGAGAGAAAGATCAATGGGATTTAAATGATGGTAGAAGTCTTCATAGAAAACTTGGGACTTGAGTTGAAAGGCATGAGTAAAATGTGAACAGTCATATAAATTAGAGTATTTACAAATACAAATAGAAAAAAAAAATGCTGAGATCTTTGACTCCATACTGTACTTTAAGTGTCTGTATTAGTTAAGATAATTAACCCATGAGTTTATTCCTCCTTTTCAAGTCAGGTCCCAAGAGCTGTAAGGTCCATCATCAAGTACACTGCCAAGAATTCAAATTATAAATCAGATTAAGTTTTTTAAATGCTATTAAACACAAACAGAAAATCCAATTTATCCATTTCTCTTCCCTGAATGAAGCTAGATGCAAAACTAGCTAAGTTAAAGTTGGAATGGATTTGAGAGGTTGTCTAGTTCAATTAATCTTTTTATTGGGAGCTGATTAGGAAAGAAAGTGACTTATGCAAGATCCCAAAAATAGTAAAAAGCAAAGATGGTATTTTTACATGGCCTTTTTAATTCTTGAGGGAATATTCTTCCAATTATACCATAAGAAGATACATAAAACTTTTGTCCTGACTTCTGGGTATCATTGTCATTAAGTATGTAGGTACAAAGTAAAGAAGGGACTATCTTTTCTATTAACTTAAACACAACTTAAAAACAGGTTATTAATTCCCTAACCTTGAAAAAGCACTCCTAACCAATTATTCCACTTCTGTCAGTGATACTGCTTTTGGTTTTGAATCTCTTTTCCTATATCCAATATGTCCCCAACTCACATTATTTCTACTTCCAAAATATCCCCAGGATTCACCTTATCCAGTCCATTCTTACTTCTCACAACAATCCACATCTTTAATACTTTATGCCTAGAAAATTGCAAAAGTCTACTACCTAGTTTCTCTATGTGCCATCTCTTTCTCTTCTCTATATACCAATGAGACAGCTTTCATCAGATCACAGTTGCTTCTTATTTTCCACTACACATCTCTCTGGCTTGGTTTTCAAGGCTCTAAAACCGGGCCTTACTCTATATTTATCCATCCTTATTTCCCCTTACTCCCCAAAACACAATTTCACCGTCCCTACACATTTTAGCAAACTATATCACTACATATACAAACTGACACTTCAGGAGAAACAGTCTTTCCACTATTCGAATCAATTCTTTCACAAACAAATTTGCAAATCAGTGTAAGACCTAATTTATTTTCTGACAGTCTGTAAAACAGACACAAATAGCATTTAATAGGTAGTCTCCTTGTTAACAATCTAAGTACATCTTGTATTTTTATTATCCCCTATCTTGAAGTCAGAAGATTAAAATCGTGCCCATGTTGTACATTAATCTTGTTATCTCTGTGCAAAGTATGAGTTCATGAAGACCACAGTATACAAAAAGTGTCTCATCTCATATATAAGAATATGAATTGTGTGTATAATATATGTGTGTATCATCTATGTTTTATATATAGATTTTTTTTTCATTGGAAAAGGACTGTGCTGCAAAGAAATAGGCTTTGGAGGCAAGTGTATTGTTTCAAAATGTAAAGATTAGTTTTCTTTGAAGTAATAATTAACTCCATATCCAGTATTGTATTACTCATGATAATAAAAGGGAACCATTAGATTAAGTGACTTCTTACTGCTACACATCCTCTACCCTAACCCCTTTGTCCATAATGACTTTGGTTTTCTTCAAGTCATTTTAAACTACATAACCTTGGTGATTTAGATTAACTGAATGCAGTATATTCTAAATTATTAAAGTGCTGAAATAGAGAATATTTTTTAAAAAGAAATCCAGTCTTCAAGAAAATTTGTTGCATATCTACTATATGTCAGCTTTTATATTATGAACTCTGGAGGTGACAAAGATGACTAAGATATGTTCCCTGACCTCAGAGAGTTTATAGTCTGGACAGAGACAGATAAAATAACACAAATAAGTTTAATAACATGAGGTAAGTGTCGTAAGAAAGACACAAATGGGCATTTACAGGCCAGACTATTCACTTCCAATTGGGAAGTTTCAGCAATCCCTTTGAACAAATTGTCAACACCTAATGTATGCAAAGCACTTGGATGTACACAGGTGTCACGGGACACCAGCACTCATAAGTAGAGTAATGAAGACTTTGGACTAAAATTAATACCTTTTCAAGGAGCCACAATGGAAAGGAGGAAATTATTCCTCCTCCTGGACCATTCCTGAGCATATCTACTATATATCCTTTCTAAGAATGCAGAGACCGAGAGACAGAGAACAATCTGTCCTAAGAATATTAATTCTAGTGGCATAATTCTCAAGGTAATATAAGAAATTTATATATAAAACCTGTACCCTACTGCTGAGTTTGGGAGCTTGCACTAACTGGATTTAATTTGGAGGGTAAATATTTATTTATCTTGCATGTGCAACTACTCAAGGTTTTACCAGGGAAGAGAAGAATTTGACTCATTTTGTCCCCACTCAAGGGACAAATGGCTCTGGGAACATCAAGTTCTATCTTCTATCCAACAATATCCCTCAATTCCCCTGCAAGCACTCAGGCTAAGAGGTTAGTGAATATAGAATAAGTTTTATTTAATCCAGTAACAACAACAGCAACTACCATAAACAAAAAAGAAATCACACCCAAGCCTATTAACAGGCAATATAAGTCCCCTTCCCTCTTTGGTATGCTTCTAACATCCCCATCTAAACAGTCCTCCAGACTTAAAAGTTCTACTTTGCAGACTCACTAACTTTACCCTTCCCCCTTCCCTCACCCAAAGAAAGGAAGAACAATTGGTTCTTCTAGTAAACAATCTTCTACTCCTGTTAAGTCCCACATTCCTAAGGATGTACAATCCACATGACTCACAGTACCAGTGAAGTGAGAGGTCCAGGTTATTCCTTCACACAATGACTACTTGCTCTGGTAATCCTCTTGCTTTGTATCTCCATCTAGCAATGGCTCTTGCTTTCCTTCTATGTCTCCATACGGTATTGAGTCATTGATACACATGGTTTCTGGAAAAAAAAATAATGGTTCTATCAAGAGACAAGGGGTTTCTCTGAAGTGCTGCATGGAAGCATCTGGCTCCCTTAATTTCCCAATATATGTATTTTGACTCATTATTGGTCTGTGCCTTCATCTCTCCTATAGAAAAGAGATGTCAAAGTACTGAAGATGACAGTAAGGGTGAAGAGTAGGTCTAGTGTAAGTAAGAGAGGGGGATAAGTGTAAGGATGAAGGAAGCTGTACTCAGACTGGGATTTCACCGTTTTAGATTTTGGAGGTGGTTAAGTTCTAAGGTTTAACCATGCCAGCAGCACAGTGTACAGAGTTTTAGATGTGGAAATGGGAGTCCTGGATGCAAATCTTGGCCAGTGCTTCTTCCCTTTGCAGGTCTTCTTTGTGTGAGTCATTTAACCTCTTTCTGTCTCATTTTTCTTAAATGTAAAGGATACTAGAATATCTTTTTTGCTCTACTTTGTAACATTAATATGATTATCAAATGAAGATAAGAGTAAAAAGCAAATCTTAGAGCAATATAAAAATTCTAAGTAGGCTGACATTATTAATATCGCACTGTCTATATCACAGTTGTTGTGAAAAAATTCTTTACAAACTTAACATAGTATATAAATGTGAACTATTATTATCATGTGACTTAAATGCGGCACATTAATTCAGAAGAAGAAAAGTCCTTGAGAAATGAAGGCAAAAGCATAATTCTATTTTTCTTTCTTCCTCCTTGCTCTAAAAGGCAGAAGGAAAGAGGAAGAAGATTGCAAGGAATTTGCTACTCTGCCTGGAGATCCAGTCTTCAGTTAAAACAAGAAAATGATGAAAATTTTAACTGGAAAGTTAGAAGATTCAAGGATATTTGATGAGACTAAAATAAGTATTCTAAAGCACAATGAAATAGTTTAGAAGACAGAACAAGTCTAAAAAAACCTACAGAGGGGTTGGGCTAATTAGAATAGAGTTGAAGGCTCAAGAGGGTTAAAATAACTATAACAAAGCAAAAAACTTTAAAACACGTCTAAGAAGAAATAAGCTTCTATGAAAATATATGGACCACATTGGTCAGATTATAGTCAGTTGACAACCCTATTCCCTTCCCCAATTCATTTCTGTGTTTGTACTCTCCCTATCAGATTCACCTGTCTTCCACCATTACATGGACAAGGCTAGAAGAGTTTATTATCCTCCCCTTATTTAGCATGGATATATTAGCAAGGGTACTATTACCCAGGAAAGCTATATTCAAGTCAAATCATTAAGGACCTTGAATGCTAAGTTAAGGTGTGTGGATTTAAGGCAAAGGGGAGCTATTGAAGATTTTTAAGCATGACAGTTAAATGATCAAATCTGTACTTTAGAAAGATTAATTTGGTGACTCTTAGTAGAGTAAATTGAATATAAGGAGAGCCTGGAGGCAGAGAAACAGTTAGCATGCTATTAAAATAGTCCAGAGAAGAGGTAGTAAGGGCCATAACTAGAGGTTCTCAGAGGAAATAGGAAGGAAAGGAAATTTATTGTATTATTGTTAAGTATATGATTAGGATAGTGAGGGTATGTGTGACAATGTCCTTATGCTTGGAAACTTACTTCAGCATACATGCTGATAAATACTTGGACATGTTGGTCTCTTATTTCAGCAAAATCCTCAACTCCCATGGGCCTTCATCATACCTTAAACACAATAGCAAAGGTCATACATAAATTTTACCATTATCTGTATAGCTCCCACCATAACTCCATGATCTAAAAATGTGAAAGTGCTCTATCTGACCTTAATAGCCTTTCTTTCTACCTCTCTATAGGCTTCTAAGATAAAGGGGTCTTACTTCATCCTCCCTGGGACCTCTTGTCACCCCACTGAATTATCCACTTCCAGTCTATCTCGATTTCATCTCCTTTTCTTCCCTGATCCAATAGCTGACTCCCTGGTTCCCTTGTCCTATGCTTTGTCCACCATTAACCCACCTACCCACAATATGCTGGCACTTGTGTGTTTGACACTGCTGGAAGAAGTTACACAACCATTCTTGACTTCATGACAAATATGTTATTTAAATTGACCCCTTATTGTAGCATAACAATCCTGCTGTTTTCCCTTAATTGTCTCTCTATCACCTGTACTCTTCTTTGGTTTGGTTTTCTTGGGGTCTCTGGGTTCTTGGGAGCAGCTTTCATTTCAGTTCAGTAATCACCACAAAAACAGCCAGCTGTTAAAGTCCAAATCCTTTATTATCTCCTTTCCTGGGGCTGGGCAGCTTTCTGGAGAGCCTTTCAGACCAGCCTTGGTCTCAGTGGGAAAAGTGTAGGAGGCCAGGCCAGCCACCAGGAGCCTGACTGAAGGTGAAATGAATTTCTGTCTCCTTGGCTCCGAGAGCTTCTGGTGCACTTGTCCTCTGTGGCTGTCAGTCCCTGCTTATATGCTCCACACTGAGTATAAACCAATCATTATATCACTAGGAAACCATTATTTGTTGTAAGATTAAATCAATCATGCTGAACCATGCTAACCTAGATAACCATTGTCTCAACAATTCCACTTAGTACCTTGTTTCAGATTCAGAGTCTGGCCCATAACAATCACCCTCACCATAGTAATGGCTCTATTCTTTTCTTTGCTCCTCAAAACTGTGCTATGAGCTTAGCTTTGCCTTCCAATTGGCTGAGAAACCAGAGGTTATGCAATATGAACTCCTTCTTTTTCCCAGCTCTATGCCCCAACCTTTCTTAATGTATTTTTCTTCTCTTTTGCTCTAATGTCTGACTAAAAGTTAGCTATTCTCCATACCAAAGACAGTTGCTCTACTTATTCCTTCAATTCCCTTTGCTCCTAAAACCTGTACCTTCAGTTTTTTCCACCACTTCTACCCCTCAGTCTTTAATCCTTCTCTAACTGCTGTCCTTTGTTGCTGCCTACAAATAAGTCCTCCTATTCCCATCATTAAAGGATCTTCACTTCCCTAAAGTGAAGTCTCTGAAGTTTTTTTCTTATACTTGGCCTTTTACTGTTATCATTCAATCATTTTTCAGTCGTGTCCAACTCTTTATGACCCCATTTGGGGTTTTCTTGGTAGAGATACTGGAATGATTTGCCATATCCTTCTCCAGCTTATTTTACAAATGAGGAAACTGAGGGTTAAGTGACTTGCCCAAGGTCATCCAGCTAGTAAGTGTCTGGGGAAGATGAGTTTCCCGAGTCTAGGCCCAGGGCTCCATGCTCTGTGGTCCTACCTAGCATCTCCAGTCTTTCACTACCAAACTCCAAGTATAAACCCTTGACATTTCTTGGCTCTACCTTTCTTTGGGGAAGTCAGATGAAGCTTCAAGCCTGGAATCAGGAAGATGTGAGTTCAAATCCAGTATCAATCACATCAATCAATCAAATCCAACATCAGTCAAACACTTGGGCCCTGTTTGCCTCAGTTACCTCATCTGTAAAATGAACTGGAGAAAATACTCCAATATTTTTGCCCCCCCCAAAAAAACCCCAAAAGGGGTCATGAAGAATCAAACATGACTGAACAATTTTTCTTCTACTCATTTCTAAACCTAGTCCAATTTGACTTCCATCACTCAGCTAAAATTGTTTTCTCCAAGGTTAACAACATTCTCTTTATTGCTAAATCTAATTAACCTGTCTCAGTCCTCTGCCTTCTTGAACACTTCATAAAAATCTGTTTTCTCCTTGAGTTTATGTGTGTATGTGTGTATGAGAGAGACAACAGACCCCTTTGATTCTCCTCCTATCAGTCTGACTGTTTCTTTTCTTTCTTTTGGTAGGTCATCATTAATTTCTCACTCCCCAATTCTGAAAGTCTATCAAGGCTTCGTCCTTTTCTCTTCTCTCTGTACATTTTTGTAGTTGATGGGATCCTCAATTCTCATGGGTATTTGATTCTAGTCTCCCTCTTAAGCACCAGTTCCCCATTTCTCACTGCCTCTTGTACTAGTCCAGTTGGATAACACATAAGCTGCCAAATTCCCTAAATGGAAGACATTTCCTTCCCTACCTTAAATCCATTCTTCTTTTAGATGACTCTTCTGTTTGGGATATCATCATCCTCCCCCCCAGGTTAACAATCTTAGAGATCTTCAATCTGTTCTGCTCCCTCACTGTATCTCACCATATCAGCTGCCAAATCTTGACTATTTTACAAAATCTCTCAGATTCATCCATTTCTCATCCCTCACTTGAGTAGTGTTCAGTTCCTGAACCTCATCAGCTCTTGCCTGCAGTATGGTAATACTCTACTTGCTAAACTCAACTTCCACCTTCTTCCTACCCCAATCCATCCTTTCCACAATTGTCAAAAAAAAAATCCAAAAACTTACTAAAGCTCAAGTCTATCCACATCACTCTCTGCTCAAGACCCCATTATATCTAGGATAAAATACAAACCCAGAATGACACTAAAAGCCTTTTACAATCTGAGATCAGGCTCTTTTTCCAAGCTTATTTCATATTACTCACCTTCCCATAGTCTCCATTCCAGCCAACTGGCCTATTTACTTCTTCCTGTATTTGGCTCTCCATCTTACACCTCCACACATTTGTACAGACTGTGCTTCATGGCTGGCATGAACTTCTTGCAATTGCTAGATTCTTTCAAGGTTCAGTTCAGGTTACAATTCCTATGGGAAGTTGTTTCTTATTTTACTACAACTAGTGTACTGTCCTTCCTCAAATAAGTCGATTCTACTCAGTAGAATCTAAGTTCCTTGAGGGCAAGGATTATATTTTATTTTTTTCTTTTTATCCTCAGTATCTAGCACTGGTTTTAGTCATTCTTGTTGGATTGGATTGGCTAAGATCAACTGGAGAAATGGAATGTTTATCCTGAAGAGGAGAAGATGTTTGGATGCTAAAGAGCTGTCTTTATGTTCCTAAAGAGTGATCATATGGGATGGGAATTAAGTTTTCTGTCTTTGGTCCCAGAGGTCAAAGCACAATGGGAAGCAGTTGGAGAAGGTCATATATAGGCATCATGTATGGAGAAAAGAAAAAACAAACAAACAACTTCACCGTTAGAGCTGCTCCATAGTAGAATGAGTTGCTTCAAGAGGGAATGAGTTCTTCATTTCTGGAGGTCTTCAAGTGCACAGTGGATGACTACTTGCCAGAAATGTTGCAAAAGGGATTGCCATTCAGGTCTGGTTTGGACTAGATGGTCCTTGAGGTCCTTTCCAACTCTTGGATTCTGGAAAATAAATTAATTCAACTTACAATAAGAAAAATTGTTGCCTAGAAATGTTCTTTAGGCTGCTTGTTTAATAAATGACAATTATTTATGATTAGCATATGAATTAATCTTGTACTAATAGCTATCTCTAAAATGTTTGAAGATGAACTCTGCTGTTCTTGACAATCATGTATTTTAAACATTTCCTCTTTTTTTTCATTTTTGCTACTAATTTCCACTATGAGGACTTATAAGCAATGTCAATGTATAGTCCAACACCCATCAAAACCACTGCAAATTCAAGGGAATTTAATTTTGCTTTACTTTTACATGAATCATATCCTGAAGTTAGGTTGCCTAAATAGAGTCTTCATACTGAGAAAGCTTAAGAAATAATATTTTATTGTTAAAAGTGAATTAAAAAATAAAATTTCCTATTTCAAGATGTTAATGTTGATATATATCTTCAGGGAATCTAAATTTATCTGTTTTAATATAAAAAGCTTCCTATAACTTCTCCCAATATTATAGAGTTAGTTAGAATCCTCTAGAGGCTTCTCCTCCGGTTTGCAAAACATAACTAAAGCTAGCTGTAGAAGAAAAAGTCATTTCAAATCCTGCTGCTCCCCCTCTCCTATGTTTATGCAGTGATAGAAAAACCAGTAGTTGTTTAAAATCATTGCAGGTCCCCAAAGAGTTGAGCCTCTCTGCAGCAAATGGAAGAATGAGAATGACTTCATCCACATAGAACTGGTGAGGAATAAAATGTAAAAAAAAAAAAAAAAAAAAAAAAAAAATTCCAAACAGCTTTTTGATGTGTACTTAGATCTTACCCAAATCTTTTGTGATATATCAAAGACTCTTTCAGAGTCAATGATATTTTTAAAATGACAATAACTGCATCCAAGTCTAGACATATATTACAATGCATTTTTCTTTTCCACTATGCTTATTTTAATGTATCACATTTAATGCATCACAATTATCTATTGATAACTCATTGAAATGGTGTATATCCTTCATATAATGGTGAAACAGCATTCTTGTTGCGATACAATAAGTATTTTGAGTTCTCCTGAGAATTTATGCCAGTGAAGGTCACATATCAGATCTTAGCAACATTTGTTATGTCCATTTTAGCAACATTTAGGATCCAAGCTGCTCTGATTATATGCACAATTGTTTCATAGTTTTCCCTATATCAATTATACTCATCACTGAACAAATTTCCTTTTATTATATGCTGTGCCTCAGTTTCTCCATCTGTAAAATGAGGACCACAGGAATTGTACTACCAGAGTCAGGATTCCTATAGGGAAAGCATTAGAACATAAGTTCAAAATTAACAAACATTTTTTAAGTGCTTGCTTTGTGTCAGGAACTCTGCTGGGCTCTTAGAGTACAAAGACAAATAGAAAAATGTCGGTTTCCTATGAGAAAATTTTCTACTTGAAGAGAATTGAGATTGCTTTTTGTTTTGGCTTTGTCTAGACTCTAGAATACTACTCTGAATATTGTAGGTATTTAATAAATACTTTTTGGATGATTGAATATAAACCTTTAAGAGTTATATAAATAGGGATTATTTTCTCCATATTCACTATATGTAGTACTTAATCTAGTTGCAGCACATAAAGTCAAAATTACAATGTTTCCAAGTGTCTTCATAATGGGAGATTTACATACTAACAAATAATATCCTAATGATAGAAATTATTGGGAAGGTTTAATAATTATCATAATCAATTTCCCCCCTTTTTGTCTTGTTAAGACAATAGTATTAGTATTTTCAGGATCTTGAAGTATTTTCTCAGTATATTGTTTTTAAATCAACAAAAATATTTATTAAACCTATTTTGCTCTTGGCATAGCCAGGAGAAAGATGCAAAAGAAATTAGAGGGATGGGCCCTGGCCCCCTAAGATCAGTAATTTATTTTTTAAGTCAGTTTTTAGAATTCATATTTCCAAAGCCCCGGAGCTCAAAGACAGAATCCACATTTTGAAAATGCTCTTGTATTACAAATCTTAATTCATAAACAATCAGGAAACTCTATGAAAATGCAAAATTTTATAAGGCATATAGTAAAAGGAGATCAACATTGTGTAATGAAAAACAGCACTGATTTTACAATAAAATCTTAATTTTAATCCTGGTTTTATTTAGTGACTCTGTGATCATGGCCAATCACTTAACCTAGCCAGGCTTCAAAATCCTCATCTGATAAAACTAAAGTCCCTTCCAGCTCCAAGTTCTATTTTTTAAAATTTTGAAATCATCACAAAAAGTTGTTAAATACAGTACCAAAGATTATCAGTACAGTATATCTGGACTACTGTTGTTCTGTAAAAAATATTTGTAGTAGGTTAATTAGGGAGTTTCAAGCCCAACCTCTTAGCTCATCAAATTAACCAGACTACTCTCTTAATTAGCGCTGTAAATAACATATCTGTTGAAGCAACAAGTTATAAAAAAAAGAAAAAAGAAAAAGAAAAAAGAAAAGAAAAGAAAAGAAAAGAAAAGAAAAGAAAAGAAAAGAAAGAAAGAAAGAAAGAAAGAAAGAAAGAAAGAAAGAAAGAAAGAAAGAAAGAAAGAAAGAAGAGAGAAAAAAGAAAGAAAAAGGAAGCAAAAAAGATAGGAAGGAAAAAAAGGAAGCAAAAAGGAAACAAAAAAAAGAAAGCACAGAAAAGAAAAAATAAAAACAAAAAACAATTTCCCTTTTATAAAACATAGCTCAATGCGCTTTGTATACCTTTTCTTCATCAGCAACTTCGGGGGAGTTGGTTCTGTAAGATTTGTCATCCACATATTACAGATGAGGAAACTGAGGTTTTATTCGCCCGTGGCCACAGGTGGCTTCCGAGTCTTTGACTAAGTTGCAATCTACCAAATTCATTCAATAATAAATGTAATAAAGTCGTATTAAGCATCTACTGAACCCCGAGGTACGGCGGGGATGCCGCGCCGAGCGATGTTCAAGGAAAAAAAAAAGTCGGGGAAGGGGATCCAAAAAGGTGTTTACGGAGGAGGGTCGCACCTGAGTTAAGCTTTGGAGAAATCAAGGATTTTAAAAAACAAAGATTAAAAAAAAATGCGTCCCATCCTTTGGGGTCCGCTGGCAAAAATATATGTGACGGGTGCGCCCGAAGCGGGAGATAGAGTTCGGCTCACCGCCGGAATCTTGAATTTTGGCAGCGCTGTCTGTGACCGCAGTAGTGCGAGATAAGGCGGGAAAGGTTTATAGCAAGCGCTCGCACAGAGAAAAGAGCGCTACTTTCGGAGCTTTCATCCGGGCTCTGCTCTTTACTATTCCCTGCAATTTCTTTTCTCGCCTAATCTCGGTTGTGAAATAAACCCGTTAAATGAATGTATTCGCTAAGATCTTTTCCAAGTCTAAATCTTTCCAATTCTCTAGCTCCTGTTCCTTTCTACGCTAAGATTGCCGAAATCTGGGAACTCTCTAGCTCCTGTTCCTTTCTACGCTAAGATCGCCGAAATCTGGCAATTCTCTATGAACTGCTCCTTTCTATGCTAAAATTGCCGAAATCTATGAGAACCGAGTGTGTAAAACTGCATGTGAAAGGGTAGAATTATCAACATCTTTCAAAGAACACGTTTATTATGCGATGGATACTTTATTCCAAGATTTCCAGCAGTTGAGTCTTCCCACTGATATTACTGATAGCGACCCATCAGCCGGCTTTTCGCTACCTGTTTCCATTTCAATCTGCAGCTGCCCGGCGGGCATCAAATCCCACCGGTCACTTCTCTTGCGCGGCGGCTTACCCATCGCATATAGCAGATTCATTCCAGGTGCCCGGAGGCCCCTTTTCTAGTAAAAACATTTCTGAATCTTTAAACATTTACTTGGTACCACTCTACTGCAGCACTCAGCCTGTCCATCTATTTACGCTTTGGTTTTTTGCTCCATGACCGGTCTTTCTCTTTCTCCCTTATCCTATATTTTGGACAGTATCTCCCCGCAATGCGCAAATCAATGCGGCAAGGCATCGGACTTGCAAGTCATCCCTGGCAATCGGCTTCTCCAGCCTCCTTACTGCCCATCTTCAGGGTGACCCCGCAATCCCGATTTTTTCCCCCGATCCGCAGTCCCGTTGCTAAGGACTCAGACCTATCGCAGCAAAATGGTAAAATATTAGGGTTAAAAAATAAAAATAAAGGGAGGTAGATTGGAATTTGGGACAATTTATTCTTTTTTCCCCTTTTTATATTTGTATCTGAGAGTTGCTTAGGACTAGGAAACGCACTGCGCAATTTCCATGGAAAACTTGTTTGGCGCATGCCCGCCTGGGCCAGTAAAGCGAGCGAGAAAGGCTGGGAAAAACATATTAAAATACGGGAATGGGGTCTCTAGCAAGGGTCTGTAGGGAGAAACTGAACTGATACACCTAAGCGTCCGTGCCCCTGCCCCCGGAGGCTGCTGGGGCCGAAGGGACGGGATGCTCGGGCCGGCGGGCTGGCTGCACCCGTAACTTACGGGCTGGTTTTCGCACAGAAAAGTGCCCACACAGAGCCCAATAAGCCAGCACTGTGCGCGCTCCAGGTGACAGGAGCAGGGGCTGCCATGGCCAGGCTTTGCCTCCTTGCCCTGGGCTCAGTGATACCGGTTTCTTTCCTTTTTTATTAGCCGCCAGGTTCGGGCTCGGGCTCGGGCTCGGCTTGGCCGCGGTATCAAAGGTAATTTGGCTTGGAAAAACTCGGTTAGCCGCCGTAGCCACAGCAGCCGCCTCGGCTGGGGCTGCTGCAGCAGCTGCGACTGCCGCCTGGCGGACAAGGGGAGCAGCGGGACGGCTGCAGGAGCCTCGAAGGCTCCTCCGCCACCGCATCTGCGGAGAGATCAGGAAGCCCAGTGCGCGGCGGGCTACCCCTGCCGCCCCCTAAGCTGAGGCGTCTTCAATAATGGGGGTCTGAAATGGACGATGCTTATGTCCTGTTCACACATATCAGCTCTGCCCCTGGGCTCTTCTTTAGGGGTGTCCACCTGATCCCCAACTGTCCACCAAAGAGACGCCCCAGTAAAGCAGCATCGGTGTAGGGCCTTTTCCAGACTTAGTCATTGACCCCCACTTGAAGATCCAGTCTGTGGCCCCCACTCTGCATCCCCCTGCCTTTGCCTTAGCCCCTTCCTCAGCTAGTGTCCCAGGACTCGTTGGCGTCACTTCCGGGTTTATATGTTATTGGGGAAGGGGTCTGCTTGGGGAAAGGGTCTACTACGTATCTGGCTGGGCCAAGCTGGTTGTATGAGGCAGGCTGGCAGGGAACAGGCAGACGGGTGAGGGAGGGGGGCTTGCTCCTCCGTGAGGGGAGGGGGAGCAGGGGGTGGAGCCTGATGGGGAGGGGGGCAGGGGGTGGGTGGGGTTGGGGGCGTGTCTGCCCGCCAGCGAGAGTGTCTATCCCGCGCCCGCCAGTGCCAGTGCCACTGCTGTTGTGACCACCGTCGCCAGCAGCCTCCTAGGAGTTCCCAGAGCGGAACCCCTTAGAGTTGCGAGTGAGCCGAGAGCTGTCCTCAGCAGCTCTCTGCCCGCACGCCTGCTGCAGGCAACCCAGTCACTGAGCAGTCAGGCGGCTTGCCCGCCTCACCCAGAGCCGACGACGTCCAAGCGTCCTGAAGACCTTCCCCTTCCCTCCCCTCCTTCCCCCGAAGATCCCGATCTCCCTGACTCCCCAACCATGGGAAACGCCGGAGCAGCTGCCAGGCGGTGCACCGAAGGTGAGAGTGGTGAGTCTCCTCATGTGGGGCGGCGGACATAGCCTTTTCCCCAGTCCAGACACACGTCCGCCTGCCCTTTGGTCCCTGGAGGTCTCCTCAAATTCTTGCTAGCCTCCTCCAAGTCCCCTAAGTCCCTTAAAACCTAGCCGTCTTCTCCAACTCCATTAAGTCCCGTGCGCCTCCACTAAGTCCCTTAAGTCCTGTCCATTAGTTTAGCCTCAGTCCCGTCTGATTTAGTTCATCTCAGAATACTGCCCACCAACCCCTCTGTCCAGTCCTTTAAGGACTCACTGGACAAATGAAGGACGGTGACAGGAGCAAATCTTGAGGCGCCCCTTCCAAAGTCCACATAAGGGTGGGGCAAAGCTCCCTAAGATGCACCCCACGAATTCCCTCAAAGTCGGGTCTTCTGGCCGCAGACAACTCAGGGCAGCTGTCTCTAGCTCCCAGTGTTGTTTTTTCCCGCCCTCCCAGGTCCTTACCTATGGCCTTTATGGTCCAGTCCAGTTTCTGCGTCTCCTTCTGTCCCAGTTCTCACAGTCTGTTCACCAGACGGTAGTCTGTTCTCTCTTGAGCCTCCACCCGTCTGAGGGGCAGGCTGGGGTCTTTGCCCCAACAGACGTACTTGGGCCAAAATGACGCAGGTGAGCCAGATAAAAGGTGCAAAAGCCCATCCAATCCTGTCTAAGTCCCTCTCCCCCTGCCCAAATTAATCTCCTTGAAGTGAGGCGCTCAGGCTAGCAAGAGGTGGGGGGGAGTCCTATTAGTGAGTTTGCCAGTGAGTTTGTGAGCGAGTGTGTGCGTGCGTGTGCAAGTGCGAAACGAGGGAATGAAACCACGCACGCACGGGGATCCAGCCCGGTAAGTACCAAAACCACGTTTTTTTCTCCTTCTTTTCCCTCCTTCACAATGTGTTAAGCGCCAAGCGCTTGGCTACAGCCGCGCGCGCACTTGTGCCAATCCCTTGAGCGAGCGCCACTCTTGGCGCACGCGCCCCCTCCTCCTTTTGGGGGACTTAAAGAGGGCAAAAAACACGTATTATGCACCCCATTCCCCTTCACACTTGGCACTACCCCCCATTGCCCCATGAGGCACAGCTGTAAAAGCCTCCCCCCCACCCTTACTGCCGGTGCGCCCTTAGGGCAAACAGACGGGGAGCGCAGTCTGAGGTAAATCCTCTATTGCGCCTGTGCTTTTGCCAGGCTCCACTCTTAGCACACTTTGGGAGGGGGAAAATGCAAATATACCTAAGGGGGCTTATTTAAGGGGAGCTAAGGGGCCAGCTCTAGCATTTCTAGACGCCCCCCCCCAAAAAAAACCTGTCGCAATAAGTTGTATGAAAAATAAAAGGGTGGCACTTGAATTGGGCGGGAATAAAATGGTACTTCGTCACATATGTATAATGTTGATTTCTCAGCCTTGGGGGGAAAAGTATGGCAACTACCCCAAGCTGTAAAAAACAAGAAAATTCATGCCCCACCCTCACTCCTCTGCATCCCCTCCGCCGCAACCCCCCTCCCTCCTTTCTCCTCTCCTCTTCCCCCTCCCTTTTCTTTTCCTCCCTCCTTTTTTCCTCCTCATCTCCCTCCCTTCTCTCCTCCTCTTCCCTCCTCCCTTCTCTCTTCTTGCTCCCCCTCCCATTTCTCCTCCTGTCTCCTCTCCTCTTCCCTCCTCCCTCCTCGTCCTCCCCCACTCTTCTCCTCTCCCACTTCCTCCTTACCTCATCTTCCTTCCTCCTTTTTCTCCTCTCCTGTTCCCCCTCCCTTCTTTTTTCTCCTCTTCTCCCTCCCTCCTCTTTTTCTCCTCTCCTCCTCCTCCCCCTCCCCTTTCTTTCCTCCTCCCACCTCCTCCTCCTCCTCCTCCTCTCTCTTCTCTCCTCCTGCTCCCCCTCCCTCCTCTCCTCCTGCTCCCCCTCCCTCCTCCCTCCTCTCCTCATTCCCTCCTCCCACTCATTCCCCCCTCCCTCCTCTCCTCTACCCCTCCCCTTCCCACTCTACTTCCCTCTTCCCATTTATTGCTAACTCAATGCTAATACATGATTACATTCTTGTATTACAATGTTACACACTAATTGATGTATGATCTGCTGGGGTTAAAAGATATTTTGAAACTGGTCAAATTAAATACACATCTTGGTTTGTTTCTTATGAACTCCAGAGAACATTTAAAGGGAATTAAAGGCATACATAAGCATGGAAAGGTGTTATCTCTGCATTTAAGTAAATTTGGTTTTGTTTATTATTGGCCAGTTAATGAATATTTTTTTTCCTTTAGCCAGGTTTCTCTGATAAAGTCAAAATAATGCTATTTTTTCTAATCAACATTAAGAAAAAAAAAATTCTTCTAGAGTCCAGATCCTTAGATCATTAAAGAATAATTGGAAAATCTGGAAAAAAAATCACTGAACAAATTAAAAAAAATTTGAATATGAAGTCTGATGCTTTGATTTTATGGTAGTGCACCAATATAGTCTTGTTTACTTATAATATGCCTGTATAAAATTGTTTTTAAAAGTTTTCAAAACTATGAAAAATAAGCATATTTTAAAAATTATATTAATGAGAGGCTAATATAGCTTTTTTTTAAAAGTGGAAAAATTATAGAAACTTGGAAGCCTGCTAAAGAGAAAAATATCCATCAAGAGTGTCAAATAGATTGTTTTCCCTTTTGATTTAATTTAAATGCCTATTTAATTAAAGTGATCAAAATGTGTGTTGGTGCCTTATTCTTATTACAAAAGAATGTACTTGTGGATTGAATCATGCAAGTGTTTTCCTTTTAGCCATGGATGGAGATGGATATCTTGAGAATGATCCTTATGGTAAGATGGGTTTTATGATGATCTGCATATTTAATTATGGGGCTACTAAAGTAGTCCTCTCCTTGCCAGTGTTACCGTAAGGTTCATAAGTATGGGGAAATTCTCAATACATTTAAAAACTGAAAAAGAGAAATCCCTCAAATTTAATTATTCTTATAAACTTTTTATGTAAAAATTCATTTTAAAAGCTCAAATGTTCATTGACAGTCTAGTTTGCATATGTCTATTAATAGTTTTTTTCAGTAATTATACATGCAAACTAAAGATTGCTAACTAGTTTTGAACAAATGATGAGAAGTGATTAAAAGAACAAACAAACAACAAATGATATAGCTTAAGGACAACTACTTAATATGTTGTGTCCTTGGTCTGTGTGCATAATTTCATCTTGGAGTATTATTCCAAGGCATTGTTAATATCCCATTGAAGTGGACAAGATAATTGACTCTTTAATAAATCACAAGAATAAATAAAAGAATCATTACTATAACACTGGAGAGGTTTATTGCTCTGGGTACTTACTAAGAAATCAACTTAGCCTACCTGTGTATCACCTAAGTATTTAGGGTTTTATGATGATCTGCATACTTCATTATGGGACTACTAAAGTAGTCCTCTCCTTGCCAGTGTTAATGTAAGGTTCATAAGTATGGGGAAATTCTCAATACATTTAAAAACTGATAGAGAGAAATCCCCAAAATTTAATTAATTATTCATACAAACTATGTAAAATTTAATTTTAAAGCCTCAAATGTTCATTGACAGCCTAGTTTGCATATGTCTATTAATAGTTTTTTTTCAGTAATTATCCATGCAAACTAAAGATTACTAAGTAGTTTTGAACAAATGATGGGAAGTGATTAAAAAACAAACAAACAACAAATGATATAACTTAAGGACAACTACTTAATATGTTGTGTCCTTGATCTGTGTGCATAATTTCAGCTTGGATTATTATTCCAAAGCATTGTTAATATCCCATTGAAGTGGACAAGATAATTGACTCTTTAATAAATCACAAGAATAAATAAAAGAATCATTACTATAACACTGGAGAGGTTTATTGCTCTGGGTACTTACTAAGAAATCAACTTAGCCTACCTGTGCATCACCTAAGTATTTAGGATTTTATGATGATCTGCATATTTAATTATGGGACTACTAAAGTAGTCCTTTCCTTGCCAGTGTTAATGTAAGGTTCATAAGTATGGGGAAATTCTCAATACATTTAAAAATTGAAAAAGAGAAATCCCCCAAATTTAATTAATTATTCTTACCAACTCTTTATGTAAAATTTAATTTTAAAGACTCGAATGTTCATTGACAGCCTAGTTTGCATGTGTCTATTAATCTTTTTTTTTCAGTAATTATACATGCAAACTAAAGATTACTAAGTAGTTTTGAACAAATGATAGGAAGTGATTAAAAAACAAACAAAGAACAAATGATATAACTTAAGGACAACTACTTAATATGTTGTGTCCTTGATCTGTGTGTATAATTTCAGCCAGGAGTATTATTCAAAGGCATTGTTAATATCCCATTGGAGTGGACAAGATAGTTGACTCTTTAATAAATCACAAGAATAAATAAAAGAACCATTACTATAACACTGGAGAGGTTTATTGCTCTGGGTACTTACTAAGAAATCAACTTAGCCTACAGATGTATCACCTAAGTATTTACTCTGTATTTTCTTTAAATAATTTTTCAACACCTAAGTCTCTTTAGTGATCTCATCGATGTGGTCACTCCCTCCAATGGTGCAGATTACCACACCTATATTCCCTTCAATAACACAGATCATAAGCCTTATACTTCCTCCAAAGGTGCAGCTCACAAACAGTCTGCACTTCATTCTATATGCCTCTTTTCCATGGCTTTGTACATTGGCATAAAATAATTTAAATATCCTATATAGCAATATATAGCTATCTATTATCATTTTAAGGAGTACCGATGCAATAGAATCAATCACTGAGCATTTATTAAACACCTCTTATGTGAAGGACTGTAGATCAGAATGTGAGGATATACACATAGGCAAGAAAGTCCATAGAACTCTTTTAAAACTCTCCTATTCATAAACTCATAGATTTAGAATTAGAAGGAACCTTAGAGGTCATCCAGTTCAGTTGTGCATTTTACCAGTTAAGTAGGTGAAAACTTAGACAGGTTTGATGATTTGGCCAAGGTTAATAAATAGCAGCGCCAGGATTTGAAACTATGTCTTTTGACTCCAAAATCCAGAGCTCTATCCCTTATTCTAACCGAACTGGTTTATGGATTTTTTTTTTTTTTAAATGTCAGTGGGCAACCTACCCCTCCAATTAATTTAGTTATTTAAAAAAAAAAAAGGGAAAAGTATGGTTGGTTTATAGCTAGATTTAGAATCCTGACAAAATTCCAGAACATTCTGGTAAAGGGGTGGTTACCAAAGAACCAGAAAAGCAAATTCTGATCTCAAAGAGATAACATGACTGAGGATGGGGATGGGGGTGAGGGTGGAAAACCATACCAGATTAACCTCATGTCTGTTTTTGATGCTATTCCCTAACAACCTTCATCCTTCCTTCTCAGGTCCCATTCCTGGGTCCTCCATACCTGCCAAACCCCATTCTGCCTTCCAACTCCCATTCCTGGCTCCTCCCTTCTCCCCAAACGCCTCCCTTGCTCCCCCTCCCCTGACAAGTTTCATACTTGGCCCCTCCCTCCTCCTTCAAATCCCATCCCTATCCCTCCAAACCCCATTTTTTGTTCCTCCTCCATCTCAGTCCACATCCCTTCCCCCTCTTCCCACTCAACCCTCATCCCTAGCCTCTCCTTTTCCCTCCTAGTCTCATCCCTTCCCCCTCCTCCATCCCTGACCCCTCCCTTTCTCCTCCAAGTCCCATCCTTTGCTACCCCTCCCTCCCAAGTATCCTCCCCTGCCCCTCCCCCATCTCATTCCTTATTTCCTTCTCCCTGACTCAACCCCTCCCCACCTGACACCCTGTCAAAAAAAGAAATGAGGTGATTCTGACATGATCTTTTCTAACCGAGTCATAAACCATGGCTAGCTTTTTATGATCATGCCCCCCCATTTAGGTGCCCCCAACCATCCTTTTAATACCTTCTAGAATCTTCACAGAAATTGAATTCAAGCTCATGGACCAGGCATCCCACAGCCTTCATTTTCCTTCTCCAATTTAGTTTTCCTTTTCCATTGCTTTAGTATGCCTCCTACTCTCCAAAACCTTTCATAGATTATTAACAGTGATTCAGCAACTAAACCTACCTGTTCTTTAGTATACTAAGATTAAGTTTGACAGAATTTGGTGATTTAAACTCAGCTAAAGCACTTCAGTTGGGATTTACTATCTTTCTACTGCTCTTGGGTATCAAGTCACCAATCTATTCTATAGATTCTACTCCATATTAGAGAAAAGAGAAGAGTTAAATAATTCTGCTTTCTCTCCATTGTTTGGTATCAATCAGCCTGTTCCCCTCAAAAAGCAACCTTGCTTCTTTTTTGATATTTCCCTCGTCCTCCTATGTTACTATAAAATCCAAATAAAGAGGCAACTTCCATTTTTTTGTCCTTAGGATTCTTAGACAGATTCACCTAATCTGAGCTTTAATGCTCCTGACATTATTTCCTGTTCCCTACCCTTTCTTCTGTTTTTTGTACATCTATTAAGATATCAACTATTAAGTTGATTAATGAGTTCCTTTGCATATTTATCTCTTTGGGCAATTCCCCATTTTCCTCATTAGAATTATTTTTCTTGTTGCTCAGACTTTGATTCATATGTAGCACCTATGCCCCCAAAGGCAACTCACTTTGCCTATTGTCTTCTTGATAATATGAAGACTTGATTTGTCCTGAATCCTTGTCTCCCATTGTAATACCCTACATTGTAGCATTCATTCAACTTCTCAGCTTTGATTTCAATAGCATTACAAGCTAAAGGTGTCATAGACTAATAGGAAATGAGAGGCAAGGAGACACACACTTCACATAGCCCTGGAGGGAGACTAGCACAGCCACACTCCCTACTCTTTATTATTCGTATATATGTATGTATTTAATGGTTTAAATTGCTATGTGGTATTAAAATTATTTATGCCAATGTAAATGAGGAGCAAGGTTCTTCTTTGATGCCAGATAGAGGGGAAAAAAAGAAAAAGAATAAGACTTTAAAACCTCGTTTTAAGAATAATTTTAGCTTATATTTATATAGCATGCCAGTGATTAAAGCCCTTTATATGTGTTATTTTATTTGATATAGAAGATAATTATTTGAAAAAAACCCTTTCTCCTAGAACTGGTAGTCCACAACAAGACTTACTTAGGGGTAGATGCAACACAGGGGAAGACAATCACAAAAAGAAAGTTAGATTCATCAACCTGGCAGGGCTGTCCTGTTATTGCAAAAAGAAATCTCACCTGGATCTCATACCCTTCCTCTTTACAACAAATACAATTCTGTAATGCATAATAATTGGTCGATCTCAAATATCAGTCTAGAGCAGGGATTCTTAACCATGAGCCAGCCCTCCTCCTTTTTAGGGAGGCATCTGTAAACTGAATTTTTTGATAATTGCATTTAAATATAATTAATTCCTTTTTTACTATTAATTTCTTGTTTTATGCATTTGAAACAATTATTTTGAGATGGGGTCCATAGGTTTCAACAGACTGCTACCAAAAGGGTCCAGGATACAAAAAAAAAAAAAAAAAAAAAAGGGACCTTCGACTTAGACATTTTCTTCCTGCTGTGCACAGGATGTATAGTGTCTCAAAAATCTTAATGCAATTTCAATCTTTAATAGCTATCAAATAATTATTATTTTAAGCAATTAAAGTTTTAAACCACACTAAAACTTTTGGGACACCCTCATACTGATTAGACATCTTAAAAGTAAGGGAGAGGTTAGCTCCTCTTTTAAGAATATTGGAAACATCTGCTGCTTTCTTGCTCCATAGATCAGCTGCCTTGACCAACTGATTAATGTCACATGGTCTTCTTTCTGCCAAACTATGCTTATTTATATGAAAAAAATTAACTAGTGATATTTTTTCAATTTAAATTACACATATACATATGCATGTATATATATAGGGAATCTACTTGTGTATATGTATGTTTTTCTTCTTATGTGTCATCATGGGGACAAGTTTGAATTTTCAAAGGCTCTGCCCATGAAGGATTAGCCTTAGCAAATAATGCTATGATGGAAAGGTTTTTATGTAAGCCAGTTAATATAGTGAGTATGCTGTTCAAAGATCAGCTTAGTTAATTACCAAGAAACTCACACTAGTCAACCGATCACGAGGAGATCAAATTTGGGGGCATTTTAAAAGAAAATTGTTCATGACCCTCAATCCTATGTAAAGCCTTTCTAGTTCCCAAGTGATGGTTGAGATGAAGTAGTAGAAAGTGAGAACAAAAGTTCTCAACCTTACTTTGGACCCCTTGAGCAATCTGGTAAAAATCTATGGACCTCTGAGAATTATGATTTTAAATAAATCAAATAAAATACATAAAATTATAAATAAAATCAAATATATTAAAATAGTTATCAAATTATTTTTTTGAAGTTCAAAGACACCCCCCCAGTTAAGAATAGCTGTCTTTGTAGATACTGCTATTGAGTTGCTCCTACAAAAAAAAAAAAAATTAACCCTAAATTAGTTCTGATTAAATCTAGACTTGTAAATTCACCAATTGTAAACTGGTGTGATTGCTTCTAAAAATTAGTAAGAAAAACAGGTTATTTGTGACCTAATCCAATCATAGACATTCTAATAATAATATGGTCTGTTTTACATAAGATAATTTTAAATTCCTTTTTTTTTTCAAAGCAAATACATTGGTAGATGATAGTAGGTTAAAAAAAAAATAGATGATTTACATCTTTAAGAGCCAAAAGTAAGTTATTCCACTAATTGCAATCTTTTTGCATATGGATCTTTCATTTTAAAATGTACTGCCCTAAACTTAAACACCTATAAGTTTGCTCTATCTTTGTTTCTATCTATAAATGTTTCTGGCATTTCCAGTAGGCCATGTACTTTGAACTGTGTTGTTTCTAATAGTAGCAATATGGTTTATTGTGTATCATCCTGGTAACTTGCGAATATGTAAAATGAGTGATTTGGATTAGGCATAAGCTTGGTTAACTATGGAACAGATTTTCTCTGGGTAAGGCATTTGGTTGATGAAAATGACTTTAATTTTGTAAGAACCTGAACTTTGTTAAGCTAGAGTTTTATGTTTTCATATATTAATGTTAGCATTTTTTACTTGAAAAGGGGACAGTGCAAATTAATTTCCTTTAATTAACAAAGTATAAAACTTGTAAGACACTCACATTGTTAACTTTGTAGGGTAAACATTTTCCTTGTTTTAAGGTAATAGGATAACAATAATGAGAGGGCAGAAGACTGAACCCTGAAAATCAGGAGTTCTGGAATCTAATCCTTTTTCATCCACTAACTAGCAATTATATAAGCCATAATTCCAAACTTCAATTTTATTAGCTATGAATTGAAGTGGTTGGTCTAGATGGCCTTTCAATTCCCTTCAATTTCAAAAATTCAATGATTCTAAAACACTTGTTAAAGATTAAAAAAAAAATAATGACAACACAGAGAGAGAGAGGGAGATAAATAGATAGATAAGATATCCATAGGGAAGTTCTTACAAGGATGTTTGGGCAAAAAAAAGTGCTATCAGCTTCTATATGAGCAGATGTAAAGTAAGCTACAGGTATCCCAAAGACTTTAATGCAGTTTTAAGTCATCTCTAATTTAAGATATTTAAGCTAAATAAATTCCAGAATTTGGATCTCAGATCCACCATTTAATACCCATATAATTATAAGCAAATCATTTAACTTCTCTGAACTCATTTTGAAAGGAGAGGGTTGAATTAGATAAATCTGAGGTGCCTATCTGAAAAGACCTACTGGATTCTAAATTGGTGATATTATTATTCAAGTAATGAAATTCAACTAGAAAGTTGTAGCTTAGGCTGGGAGCCTCAGGGAATCTTTTCTTATGTATTCTCTGATACATAAGGTAAGCAGGGACTCATATCAAATTGAAGAAGGGCATTAATAGGTAATTTTAGTTTATGTCGCTGCTTATTTCATATCCCTGTGTTTTGGTACTTACCTTAGAGAACTGTGGTACCAGATGGGTGAGTCAATGATGATACAGTCATTCAGATACCCAGGACCCATATCTGATAAGCGATTGTTCTGAGACTCTCCCATAGGCTCCAAAGGTGTGTTCGAAAGTATGAGGTCTTATACTTTAAAAAAAAAAAAAAGAAAAAAGAAAAGAAAAGAAAAAGAAAGAAAGAAAGAAAAAGAAAAAAGAAAAAAAAAAAGAAACAAACAAGCAAAAGAAAGAAAAAAACCCAGCCAAATTCAGTTTAACAAACATTTCCAAAACTATTGATAGTTGTGAGTTTCTTGAACAATCTTACCTTATATTTCAATAGGTAAAACAGTAAGGAGTTATTATGGGAATAGAGAAGGGTAAACATAGGATTGTAGATTTAGAAATTAAAGGACTTTTAAAAATCATTTAGTTCTAACTCCAACTTTTTACAGGTCAGGCTACTAATTTCCAGAGAAATTAATTTAATTTAATTTAATAAATTAAATAATATCCCCACATAAGTAGGAAATAGCAGGGTCAGAATCTGAATCATTTTTCAGATTATTCTCAAAACTATATATCTATGCCTGGTTCAAACCCTGACTACTTATTACTTATTAACTATTGTAACATTTTCCTAATTAGTCTCCCAGTCTCCCATCTCTTTCCTCTCCTGTCCAATTGCCACCCAACTGTCAAATTGACATTCTTAAAATATGGGTCTAACTGTCAGCACCCCACTTGAAAATCTTTGATGACTCCATCTTGCCTCTAGGATAAAATACAAGCTCTTCAGCTTAGTATTTAAAGTCCTACATAAACTAATTCCTATCTACCTACATTTCTAGGCTTATTTCATATTCCTACCCTTCACGCACTCTTCATTCCAGTTAAACTGGACTGCTAAGTATTCACTAAACTCTTTGGATATGGTCATGTTTATAGTTCAGATTTTATTATCACCTGACCCACATCTCTTTCATTTCAACACCCTAACTCAGGTCTTCATCACCTCTCCCCTGAAGCATCCTGGCAGTCTCCTAATTACCCTCTCTGCCTCTAATATCTTCCTTCTCTAGTCTGTTCTTCACAAGGATGACATAATAATACATAATGCTCTAATGAAGCTATTTAAAATATATAGATGAGAGGAAAAGTTTTTATTAATGTATTCTATAACATGACAACCTTTAACAAGTGGCATCATAGTGACACTTATTTACAAGTTTATCTCGTAGTTAATTATGATGTCCCCCCCAATTTTTCTCAAATATTTGTATTTGTTTAATCTTTCACAGTGTTTTTGTCTTTGAGTATCGATTGCATTAGTTTACAAAGAGGCCCATTTCTTCAAATTATCAAAATAATTTTAAAATTGTATGTTTCTAAGAATATTAGCAAGTTCATTTAATTAAAAAAATTAATGAGCATATTTTCAACCTTTTGTCTGGGCCACTGATGGTACTCAAAGCAGTGAAAGAATTCTGCTCTCATCTCTTAATTTAGAAAAGTGAAGCCATACTTTGATTCTGTAGTTTTTATATAGTCTTTTTACAAAGATGCAACTTCTTTTCTTTGAAATGTGTAGCAAATTGTAAAAAGAGACTAAAAAAACCTATTCTATTATGTTGAATGTACCCACTAGTCAATAATAATAGAAATCCCTGACATTTGTATAATTCATTAAGATTTTTTCCAAGTGTTTTCTGCATGACAACCTTGAGAAGTAGATGGTACAAGTATTGTTATTCCCCTTCTGCAAATAATAAACTGAGGTACCAAGAAAAGAAAGGAATAATTAGAGAATGTCAGAGCCAGGATCATAGCCCAGGTTTTGAGACTCCAAATTCAATATTCTTTTGATTGAAGCATATTCTTTTATTCTCTTTTGTAACTGGTTTTCACACATTGTGACACCTTGATATTCTAGCTACACTAACAAATTCACAGATTGTTGAAATGTGGAAGGAAAGAGTAGAAAGAAAGTAATGACTGTTGATTATTAAAATCCAAATATTTAGGGGCCCCCTCCCTGTTTTAGAATAGTGTTCTTAACCTGTTTGCCATGAATGCTTTTGGCAGTCTATTGAAGACACTGAACCATTTGAAGAAAAAATTTCTAAATAAATTCTTAATTGGAAGACATGATAAATTTTAGGTAGAAGGTAGCAAAAATTAAGATCTAATTTCCCTGCCCCAGCAATCCTTGCTATAAAAGAAATAAATTTTCTTCATCCCCAAGTAATTCCTTTTAGATTTCTAATGCATGTCCCCAAAAAGATTTTTTTCCAGAAAACTGATTTTTAAAATTGCTAGTGTTTGCTTTTCCGTCATCAAAATTAAAAAGTGTGGAGAAAAAAAAGATTTAAAAATCACCCTACCAGAGGCAAGAAGGGCAGCTTAAAATAGTGAAAAGAAGATTGGGTTTGAAATCAGGAAAGACTAGGGTTCAAATCTTAATCTCTTATATTAACTAAGTCATAAAAAATGGACAAATCATTTAACCAATAAGTGCCTCAATTTCCCTATCTACAAAATAGGCATAATAATATCTATAAGCCTGCCTCCAGCAGTGCTTATTATGAGAGTCAAATGAGATAACTTGTGAAATGCTGTGAAAATGTCAAAACTTTGTATAAATATCTGTCATTAAACTTTCTGCATAACTCAAAAGTTAGACAAAAATATAAGATACATAGTTTATATTTTTGTGCATATCAAAGAGTCTATAGTCATAACAAATCTAAAACTTCCATTTATCAAAGCTGTTTGAAGCTTGTATTCACTTTTACCAATTAAATGAAAATTCAATTCAATAAACTTTCAGTACATTTTATCGTCCATTATTTACATAGTTTATTAATATGCTAAAAATTAGAAACTATAAATCTAATTTCACTGGCATTAATAAAAATACTAATAAGTAATTTTAAAAAATCTTAAATAGTAATAATATAAAAGCATCCCCCTCAAAAAAAAAAAAAACCTTTGGATTTTCAAATAAAGCTTTAGAATATATAATTTTCTGCTCCTCTTTTACCTGATCATTGACATATACTTAAAAAGAATTGTGAAGCTAAAGATACAAAAAGCTAAATGACATCTTATATTTTGCTGCAAGTCATCAGTTTGTTTAACACTTCCTTGTTTTTATTCCTGAGAAATGGGCAAGTATTGTATTTTCATAAAGAGATTGCCAAATTTAGTGAATTTTTTAAAAGAATTTTTAAGATAGAATTTAGAAATGGTGAAAACTTTTGATAAAACTAATAAATATATTTCCAGAATTAAATACCCAATATTTTCATGTCAGTTTTGCTAATGAGGTAACAGAGAGTTTAAGTCATTTCCCCCTATTCAGTTCATTTAAAGTATTGTCTAAAATTTGATAGAAAAAAGTAATAAAATAAGATCCAGAGACCCTTAGAGTATAATTTAGTAGAAATTTTGGCTTTTTCCTCTCTTTCTTTCTCTATCTCTTTGTCTTTCTCTCTCCTTTCCTTTTTTCCTCTTCCCCCTTCTCTCCTTCCTTCTCTCTCTTCTTTCCTTCTTCCTTCCTCTCCTAGCCATCACTTCTCTCTCTCCCTTTCTTTCCCTCTTTCTCCCCCTCTCTCTTTCCATCCTTTCTTTCTCTTACCTTCCCCCTTCTAATCTCTCTCCTCCTTCCTTTCCCCTCTCCTCTTTTCCCTCCTCTTGCCCCCACCTTCTCTCCCTCCTTCTTTTCTCTTCCCACTTCTTTTTTTACAATGCAGAAGCTATTTGGAAGGTTGCTGGAAGCACCATCAAATTCCAGTGAGGGAACTAAGCTTTTTGTTCTATGAATATATTTTATATTCCCAGCTTTTTCAACATCCCAATTATCTTATGATTCATCATGAAATCTTTTTTAAAATACAAAATTTAATTCATATAGATAGAAAATTTGATAAAACATTTTGAGGAGGGTATTATGAGTCACATGAAATGAAGTTATTGTATGGAGCTGATTCTAGACCAAGAATTTTTTAATCTTTTCTTTTTTGGGGGAGATGATCTGATGAAGCCTATTTTGTAGTGATTTTTTTAAAAAAATCATAATCAAATAAAATGTTAAATTTCCATTAGAGATTAGTAAAAATAGTTATGATTCTTTTTTCCAAGTTCATAATCCCCTTGAAATCTAATCCATGGATCCCAAGTCTATAACTTCTATCCAAAGAGAACATTAAAATTCAAAATAGTCAATATTAAAATGTGTCATTCATCTCCCTGAAGCTTTGGCATTATAGTAACTTCTTTTAACCTTTTAAGATAGACATGTTGTACTGATTCATTAACTTGGGGCAATTTGTTTTCTAATTATAATATTGTTGATTGAAAAAAATAGTATTGACATTACCTGTTGAACTTTAGACATCTAAAAGTAAATTAGCAACACCAGGAGGTTACTAAATTGGAATGAGAACTCATGATTTGCAGGTCTTTTTTTCTGAGTTTTCTCCTTTCTTTTGCACTCACCATGCTTTATTGGTATGAAATGTGTTGAAGGCATTATGCAATGCTATGTTTTGAAGTGAGAAGTCAAAAAGTGATAGGATAAAGGAAGGAAAAGGCAAGGAAAACAGAGGCATGAAAAAGCATAGAAGTATATGATAGAGTATAGTGTACTGACTGACCTCATCCCTATCTTCAATGGAGCATTGAAAGGCTCCAACCAAGAAAGAAATCATTTTCAGAGCAACAGTTGTAAGATGACTGCTAGGAGGAAATGAATAAATAAATATACAGCAAAATCCTGTTTTTATAGAATGAGTTGGGACCCAGGTTATTCTGTGTAAACATATATTTCTGGGAAAATGGAAGTTGAGAATATATCCTGAGAATTTTATTGGGGAAAAAGTATATGCCAAGAGGCTCTGTGATGCAGTGGAAAGAATACTCAGTTTGGAGTCAGGAAACTTGAGTTCCAGTTTTAGTTTTGCCATGAGCTTGCTCAGTGACTTGACTTCTCTAAACCCTATTTTCTTAATCTATAAATGACTGTGTAGGACTAAATGATTATGTGTAAATGATTATGTTAAACTCTAAAGCCCTAGGTCTAAAAACCTATAATTCTGTTAATATGAATAAATATTGAGTAATGGAAGATAAACTATAATGAGTTTACTTCCCTGTATTAATTGATTAGGATTTAAAAAAAAAAACACTCAAGGAGGGAATTTATTTTTTTAGTGTTTATTCTATCCTTAGATTCAATTGTATTTACTTGCCTCCTTGCATGTTTCCCTCAACTTCCCCCCACCCTACATCTGACCAAGAATGATAGAAGAAGTAGGGAATCTAGAATTTCTCTTCTAAAGGTTAGTAGCATTTGTAAATGCATGAATCAGTCACTTTGATGGATGATTATATGGATATGTTGGCTTTTTTTTTTTTTTTTTTTTCATTTTTCCTAAGGTCGCTAATACTATCTCTTCATGCTCCTTCCTTGAAGATAGGGAACTCAGCATTCAAAAACCTCCATTTATTGGGGGGAAATGAATGATGGCAGTTATATTAAACTCTGTTGGAAGTACCCTTTACAAGAGATATATCCAATGTAAACAAAAACACTGTGCCCTTTTGGGTAAGAAGAATGAGATTAATTTACACAATAGCTTTACTAATAAGTGATATGAGTAGAAAGTTGAAAGTAGTTGCTTTTAATCAGGTCACACAGCATGTATCAGAATAATTAGCCCTCCATCATCAGATTTTTATTGTTTTGTACTGTTTTGCTATGAGATAAATTAGAACATTATGTGTACTTTCTGTTAGAATTAGTTGACAGTTGGAGACTGAAAATTTAATTCCTAATTGGTATTATAAGTTGACTTTTGAAAATTTTCTTATTTTAGTTCTTGACCAAAATTATAAATTTGGATTATTATACTACCCAAAACATATTCCAAATAGTTTGTTTGTTTTAAAGATAACTTCTAATGGGTAGATGTTACAAAATATATTTGCCTTTCTTCTATGATATTAGTCATAAAAATAAATGGTGGGGCATGACTTTGAAAAGAAGGTTGGATTTGGTCTCACAAATATTTGTGAATTATAGTCATTGATGTATTCTACTTTCTATTATTAGGGTCATAGGACCTTAGATTTAGAATCAAAAGGGAAATACTCTCATTTTTTTCCAAATGAAGATTTTGTCAAGGTAACAGTGATAGTAAATGGCAAAACTATGATTTAAAGCCCAGGATTTTTTTTTTTTTTTAACTCCAAATCTAGCAGTTTTCCATTATGTATCATCTAGCTATGTCTAGTTATTTGATCAACCAGTTAGAAAAAAGGTTAAAGTAAATTTAAAATTGAAGGGAAAGATAAAAATGAGATTATAGAAGCTCTAGCCTTTCCTATTTAAATAATCTATAGAGTCCAAAAAATAAGAAATGGATGAAAACCAAGACATTAACTCTTACCACCATTTTTGGAAAAAGTGAATTATATAAGACAATTGCCACACTGAGGAGGCCAGAAGAGCCCATAAACTATTTTAAATCAAGTACTTGGTTTCTTTGCCTATGCATAAACACACACACACACATACAACTTCAGTATCTCATAGTACCAAAGATAGTGTCTCACTTCACAAAATAGTGAAAAGTTGCTCATGGGAAACCAAGGTCCAAGGGCCTGGTATGCCACTTGATTTAGTCAATTTAACCTGAAATCAATCATTTTGCAGATGAAATTGCAAGCACAACAAGCAGAAAGGGAACAGAATGACCTATATGGTCTGTTATAATTAGTGAGAATAGGAAAAGCATTTTGACTTTATCAATTCAGTACCAAACACGTTATGTTTGGAAATAATGAAGTTATTGAAAAAGGGGAAGTCAAAAAGATTTAGAATTCCCCCTCTCCTGACTTCCCAATCCAGCCCTTTCCCTGGTATATCACCCAGTCTTTACATTATCATTATCATCTTGATCCTCTTAAATATCCTTGTGAATCCAACAGAACTAACTAGTACTATCTCAGGATTATAGATAAGTCACCAAAGGCTTTGAGAGGTTAAGTAATTTATCTCAGGATTTATTAGGGTTTTTTTTTTTTTGTTTTTTTTTGTTTAGTCTGTATATATTTAGTCTGTATATCCTTATAGTTGAGACTCTTAATAAACTTTTATTATGCTAGATTGAAATGAACAGCTACCAATGTTACATAAAACCTTAACTGGTGCTAAAGTATAACAAAAATTCCAGTTACTTAAGACTTTAAGTTCTTATAACAGGAGCCATTTTAGTCACTTTATTGACTTTATTTTTAATCACAGTTTTCATATTTGTCTTAGTTTATCTATCATATATATTTATTCTATCTGTAAACATCCTTTAAATATTTCTGTTTTATGAAGTATTAATAAGCTTTTAAAAATTAGCATAATTTCTGTCCTTTTGGTTATAATTTATTCTTTTATCACAAATGTCTTCCACAGCATAGTAAAGCTGATATTTCCAACACATTTTTGAGCTCATTCTGAAAATACTATTGGTAATCCACTAGTATTGAGAGCTAGCTATTAATATTCAATTCCAACAATATTATTGTTTCTATCAGTATCAGTTAGTCCCGGCCCATTATTATAAAAAAAAAAATCACTTTATCTGGAAATGCCATAAATGTATTAAATCTCAACTAAATGAAAGCCTTGCTTTAAACATACACTGGACAAGTAATAGTGTAGTAAAATAGAGATATATTTGTAAATGAAACATTTTAATTTTGGAGATGGCAGGGCTAAAAACATCAGCATAATCATTTGACTATTTTAAGAATAGCAAGGATTAAGATAGCTCCAGCCTGTAAATGCCTCAAAGCTCAGCTAGCTTTAAAGGTATATGGGACTCAGTAGGGACCAATGGATTCTAAACTTCTTAATAGAAGTTTCTCAAGGTTCAGAAAAATCCAGATCCTTTAGTATCATCTTAATAAAGCTTGAGACCTTAGATGAGACTGGGACTAAGTTATTGAAAAGAAAATATGTACATATGTACTTTTTGAAAAAGCTAGATGTCTCCAACATTTGATCCATATCTACAGTTTATTAGTAGCCTATTAAAACACAAATTTCTCATTGATGTGAAATAAACTAATGTGAAGAAATCTGGCAATAACTTTCCTTATAAATTATATTTTTAATAAGGCTCTATTTTTAAAAAAATGCTATTATGGTATACTCTTCAATTCAACAAACATTAAGTAGTATACAGTATTTATAAGTCCCTAGATTTAGATTAATAGGAAACCTGAGAAGTCATTGAGTCCAAATATTACATCTTACAGTTGAGAAAACTGAAGAAAACACAAGTTAAGTGACTTGATTAAGGTCACACAGTTAGTGTCTGAAGCAAAAGCTGAACATAGGTCTTCTTGACATCAATTCTCGTGCTCTATACATGCTGCCATGATGCTCCCCACTGTTGACTGATAAGTAAAATTGAAACTAAATTTTATGCTGTTGAGTTCAGTTGACAAACTTCACACTTCTCAAGGGTTGATTGAATTACAAAACAAATCAAAGTTGTGTTACAACTGTAGTTGTTCCCTTCTAGCAGTAGATGCCAGTAGAGTTCTTCTGAATTAAAAGAATTGATACCAGCAGGGCCATAGCAACAACTTCCTCTTAAAATTGCTATTTTTAGAAAATATGATAAAGGGTTCTTATAGTCTTATATCATGTTTTTTAATAGGACTTTATAATATGTCTTTGCAATTTTTGTTGAAATTATGTAAAGATATTTCAGTTTAATATTTTACAACCACTTAACCATTAAAACTTTGCTTGATATAGTTATTTACTTAAAGAACATGTTGATAGTTTTATCAACTAAAATTAGAGTTCAACTAAGGAATTTAGGAGATTTCTAACTTCTAACTCAATTATCCTTGAGTTGAAGCTCTGGAAAATGTATCAGCTGAAAAAGTTCAGCATATTCATTTCTTTCTCTATTTATGAATATAATAATGATGCTTTAACTAATGGCAGTGGAAAATTAAAGCAATGAGACATATTTATTTAGCAAACATTACATACCTACTTTGTGCAACACATTGCTAAGAGAGATACGAAAATAAATAAGTGTAGTCTGTCCTCAGGGAACTTAAAATCTAAATAGGGTTGAGATGTATACAAATAGGTTGTGGACATCAAGACAAATATAAATCTTAAATATGTTGTAGGAATTCAAAGAAGCTAGGGATCCATGAGAGTTAGAGTAAACAAGAAAGCCTTTTTGAGAGAAGTGGGACTTTGCAAAGAAAAATTTAAAAAAAAGAAACTTGAAAAGTAAAGGTGCCTAAAGATTGGAGATGGACAAATACCTTGACTTTGGGAGAAGAGAAGGGAAAGAAAGTGTAAAGGAAGGGGAATTTTTCACACTGTGAAGCTAGGGAGCTTGACTTTAGATCTTGACCAAATTCTCAAATAATTTATTAAAGGGTTGCTGTGAGAGCACTTAGAAAAGGGCATGGTTTGTCAATATCAGTGATCAGGGGTCAATCAAGAACAAATCATAAAAAAACTAATCTCATCTCTTTTTTGATATGTTTACCAGAATAGCAGATCAGGACTGTGCTTCAGGCATAGTTTTCTTAGTGAGGCAGAGCTTCACAATATCTTTATAGACAAAGTACAGAAATGCAAGGTAGAAAAAGACTAGATGATAGCTTAGTTAGATGAAATAAGGATTGTATGTAATGGTAATTAAGGGATGAAAGCCAGGCAGGGCAATCTCAAGAAGAATATGTCCACAGAATATGGACGTTATTTTTATTGTTTACATATTTTATTAGATTTTTTCCATGTGACACAGAAGTAGAAGGGCCTACTAATATTTTGAAAGATAGAACCAGATTCCTAAGTTTTTATTGGCTAAAGAATGCTTTCAATCAAATGAAATAGAATCAAGATTCATACTTAAGGTGAAAAAAAATCCATTATACAGGATTAGGAAAACATAGCTAGATAATAGTTCACATGAAGACTTGAGGAATCTAGTAAACTGTAATAACTCAATCTGAGGAAGGTACATCTTTTAAGTTTTTTAGATGGATGATTTTCTTTAATGCATTTCACAAAGTGCAGTATTTGATTAGCAATATTCATTAGTCATGATATCAGCACCAAGGTTGCTTTTTTAATTTGGTCTGGTAGATTGTTCCATTGACTTTCAATTCTCTGCATAGATTGTAATAAATTGGGTTTTTTATTATTATTTAATTTTTTATACTACCATATATAAAATGCTTTTGTTTATTGAGTGTTTTTGTATTAAAAGGTTGTAAAACTTAGAGCTTTTAAGGCAGATATGGGTTGTTGGTTTTTTTTTTTTTAAATCACCACCTTTAGTTAAGATGAAATGAGAATTTTACTAAGCAAAGCTCACAAATGTGCTGTTTGATATAACAGGAAACAGAATAGCAGTAGTGGTTTGAATAGCCTGCAAACAGGAAGTTTGATACTTGCATAGCTCTTAGTTTCGATGTTAGAAGTTATCGAGCTTCTTCTGGGCATTGTCTTTGGTATTAAAAAGTCTCATGTAGATGAATGGCAGCTAGGAGGGGGCTGCCTTGTAACCAGTGTACAGGGACTACCACCACTCTTCAAAAACTTGAAGGTTTTGCTAGCCGATTGTTTCATAGACAGCCTAAGGGTGCAGCTCATGATTTGAAAACAGATCTGGAAAATGAGAGCCTTCATTTCTCTGAATACACTGCCTTATGGGACAGATCAAGTAAGTCTTCCTCTGTTAGCCTTCAATTTGCAGATAACTAACAATAAATAAGAGAAGTTGATGATTGAATTTGATCTAAAGAACAGCATGTTGTTAGAGCCTTTTTTTTTTTTTTTTTTTGCCTTATAACCACTTAGGTTGAAACTACTCCCATATTATTTATTGCATTACTCAGTTTTGTTTTTCTTGATCAGCAGTAGATAGGCTTGTCTTCTGTTGGCCCTGATAATTCTTTCTTTTCAGAGAGAAATGACTAAATTAAAAAATAATTTACTTTAAGTACTTAGGAAGTGCTAAGCTACCACAATTTTGTGGAAATTGAATATGTTTTTAATTGAAGGATTCCTTTATAAGAATGGCAATGTTTTCATTTGGATTGCAGTTTGTGAGTCATTTCAGCATTATTAGCAGGATTCTAAAAAGTTAAAAGATTTATGTTATTGTTTTAATTAAAATTTTGCTTATGGAATTATGCATCTAATTGTTTTCCATAATTTTTCAATTGTTTTGTATAATCTGGCATTTCTGTCTAATCAGACTAGAATTTTATAATAAAATAATAATTACTTTGATTCATGCATCAGATATTCATATTAAATTATTTAGATTATTTTTTTCTAAAATATGAAATCAAATAATCTTTGGGAACTTTGTCCCTTTGTTAAAAAATTTTTTGTAAAAATAGGAGAATCTCCTTTAAATTCCATCTTACTTTAGGCTCTCCCCTATATTGTTTGACTAGCTGCTTTGATTGGATAGGAAATGAAGTTACTCCAGATTATTTTGTATCCTTTAATGGATTTACTAATTGATCATCAAATGTTACTTATTCAATGTTGAGTTTGTCTTTTAATGTTTATATCAGTTAAAGACATATGCCCTTCCTCTGACATATTTACTGGCAAGATGCAGCTCACTTAACCTGTCAGTGGCCAGGGCAAATACCTAGAATGAGAAATTTTAGAAAAGTTGTGAATCCCTATCACTGACTCATGAATTAAGGGGGAGGAAAGCTAAAATTTAAAAGAAAATGCTTCACCTGAATATACTAGGTCTATTTAACTTCCCCTCTTTCATAGGTTGGTAGTGATGGTAGAAACATGTATTTCATAAATGTTTTTACCTCTTGTCAAGATATTAAGAGATATAAAGAGGAAAATATATATAAGGTACATTTGTGGAAAGGTCATTCATTGTTTCAATGAAAATGTTTCTATCATGTCTAGGTAGGCAACATTACATATATAATATTAGCTCTACTTTGTAGCAGAGGAAACTTAGATACAGTTTTAGAGTAAGTGAATGGTTCAGTTTACACAATGAATTTATTAAAAATCAATTAAGAGGCTCCCCGTAACAGAATTTTCACTTGTATGACCTTGCTGTTGTCTACTGCTTCACTGTCTTAAATCATTTTAGACATAATTATTGTTCATCATAAAGGTCTGATAATTTAATAATCCTTTAATTGTTAGTATTTGCAGTAATTACTAGCTATTTAATTGGACTTATACATTTTTGATGAATACATTACTTTAGTAATAACTACAGAGATCTAGGAGTGGGATAGTATCATAAGCAAAAAACTTCTACTAATTTGAAATGATAAAGTGTTCAAATGGGATATGAATATAAATTGTTGCCTCATGAAAGAGATGCTGTCAACAAAGCCTTAATTTAAATTTATAAGACTTCATAAAAAGAATCTTTTTGGTTATGAAAGCAGACACCTAAAAGGTATTAATATTCAAGAAGTGTGCATGACAAAATAAATAGACCTTATAGTTCAATAACAATGGAGTGTTTTATTATTCAAATAATCTCCTTATCTTTAGTTGACCATTAAACATGCAGAAATAAAAATGTGTTAGGATGTGATTACAAAGAAAAGTATACTAATAGTATTTAAAGTCATATATAAGATATAATTATATCTTGATTATATATTAAGATACAATATGAGGGAAAACTATTAAGCAAATAAACTTAATTATTTAAAGACTATAAAAGTTCAATAGTAAAGTAGAAAAATATTTAAATAGCCTTCTTTCATTTCTTTAAAAATGAGTGTTGGCTTATTAACATACTTAGAATATGAACTATTTGCATACAAGCTTCATTCTTAGACGTAGAAAGCATTTACTTGCATAACTTGTTTAACAAGGAAATAGAGTACCATGTACACTGATGATCATTTGATGAATATAATTGTTCTAAGATGCTATTTCAAGAAATTCACTAAGCAAAGAGGCTAGCATGTATAGCATTAAACAAATGAGATCTGTGAGCTATTGAGTAAGTATTGACTATAAGGTAGATTTAAAGTGCCATTCAATCAGACTTACCTCCATTATCTTTTGCTTCTAAAATGACAAGACAGTCAGTCACATGATGTAGATGGTCTTTGGAAATGGGTTTGCTGTTTTTGATTTACAAATATCTAGTAGCAGGAAGCTGATTGCTATGCAGTGATATAGATAAGGAAGGAAATGAACTCTTTATGCTTTTTAATATGCCCCATACATCTGGCACCATATCAGAAGTTTCTTGGAGTCATTTTAACTTCTGCACTTTCTAGAACATCACCAGAAACATGGCCTCCTTTTGGGCTCACCTCTGGATATATGGGATATCTTTATTTGCTCTGGCTCCTTCAAAAAAAGTCAGAGGAAAAGAGCTATTGCAGACCCTACAATTGAAATGACATAGTGATGTATTGGTCTGACTCTTTCTTTGAAACCAACTCGAAAAATGCTGTCTATTGTGGCACTTAATTTCTTTGCCACAAAAATATTGTGGCACTCTGTTCCATTTTGACCTTTAAAATTTAATTTAAAAATCACATTGTGTCTGCTTTTTGCTCTATAAGTCTTAAAATGAACCTCTGTCTCAAGAGACAGAGTTATAACCTCACTTGCGTGCTGCCATTCCAGAACCATTGGGTTTTTAAGTTAATTACTTGATTTATATATATTTTTTTTAATTTGAAAATTTATTTGGGAAACCAGTAAGGCATACACATTGTGAAAAGTTTAAAGAACAATACATATAGAAATATATGATTGCTTACCAAAATGAGTTTACATGGATTTAGGAGTATTTGCTTTCGGTAGGTAAGGAAATGAAAATATATAGAAAGTGGATGACTTGTCCACAGTCATATAATTAGTAAATGGTAGGGCTGGAATTTGAAATCAAATTATTCAACAGTTTGACATTGTTCTTTCCAGAAGTATCCTGAGTAACTTATATGATTTGCCAGCACCTCTGGCAAATGTGGAAAATATTTTATATGTTGTCAGATAACTATCAGTAGCCTCTGACTTTGTCATCTTGGTGACCACTTGCTACAATAAAACTGGTTTTAAGGAGCAAGATGTTTAGTGACACTTACAATAATGAATTTAACAAAAGTTTAGAAATGTTAACACATATTCTTTTAAAATGTGCATATATTTCATGTCACATTTTATGTCACTGTTTGAAGTAGTTTATCTTAGTAGACCTATGCAATGTAGCTCCCTTTCTTGCTAGCCCATGAAAAATAAAAGCTCTTGCCAATCTGGGTAATAAGATTCATTGCAATAGTCACTGGCAACAGAACAGCATTTTAGTATCTATGAGATTGGCTGCTAGCAATGAGATCTAAATGTAATTGAAGGATATTTAAAACAAGTCGTTGTGTTGTTTGGCCTTTGCCAGATTTAGAATGAAATAGAGAAATAAACACTGTATTTGAGGAAAACAGTAATTCATGATTAAATTTTTATGTCTTTGAGAGTTGTAAGAAGTGTTACAGCCAGATGAGCACTGGAAATGACATATGAGGGTACATTTAAAATCATCTAACACCAGAAACATAGAGGAAAATCCTATATGCTTGGAATGATTAAAGCTTTAGAGCAACTATTCATTGGTTACAAGTGAACTGATAATTCTGGTCTAATGTTTCCATGGTAACAATTCATGCTAGGTATAACTGAGATTATCTTAAACATACTGGCATTTGAATATTTTTTTCTCTGCCATTTTAAATTGCTGTAGTGGTGGTATATGCAGGAGTAGAAGATGATTAGAAGAGAGTATAATAAACAAAACTAGTCATGCACATCTTGGATATTCTCTGGTATTAGTGGCATCTTGGATTGGTTAGTTGAGCTTTCCTTCCAGCATTCTTAAGGAAGAAAAACCTTTTTTTCATTTCTGTATAGTACATTCCATTTCCAGTGAATGTGTTTACAGGATCAATGCTTCAACCTCTAGAGATTAGCATAACTCACAATACTGTTGGATGGTTATTATGAGCAATGTGTTTTGGAAAGGCTTGTTTTCAGCATGAATGGTAAGTATATGTTGTCTGTTATTCTTCAGTTATTTGTTGAAGCATATTTAGATATGGAGGGAAAAAGCTCTCCTTTCCAGGGGGAGACTAAAGCCAGTAGTACTACATGAAATTAAACAGTGTTTTGAGGCTTTTGTATTCATTCACTTAGAGAAACTAAATAAAAGTCTTGTAAATATTGGAAAATATGAAGAACTCACTATTAGAAGCCAATGTTAATATATATCTAAGTTCCTCATTTTTCTTTCATAGGGATTTTCATGTGCCATTTTAAGGCCTTCGTATAAATAATCTAAATCAATAAACAAAAGTCAGACAATTAGAAAAGATTTATTTTCTTGTCCCTGGCTCCTAAATATAATCAAATTATTTTCACTGAATAAATTTGTGAATCCCAACATTTAAGATTTTCATTTGCTGTGATAAAAAAAGCGCAAATATACTTACCAGCCTTGAGATAGAGTATGTATAAAGACTTAATTGGAATATTTGGAGACAGGGTAGTATAGTTAAAAGGATGCTCTATTTGGAACCAAAGGACGTGGCTTCAAATATTGTTTCTGTTACTTCTACTTGTATCACAATGAGTAAGTCATTTCTGTTCTTTAGATCTCTCATTTCTTATTTTTAAAATGAAGAGATTGATACAAAGCGACCACTAAGATCTCTTTTAGCTCTATGCACAATCCTATGGATATTTCTAGCTTTGGTTAGAAGAGAAATTGGGATTTAGATAAAATTGTTTCTCTGACTTCTTTATTTAAAAATATTCAGAATAATCTTTGGAAAGAAATGATACACTTTTTAATGGGATAATTAATCTCTCGTTTGGTCTTACATCTTAAATTCTTTTTTGTATAATATATTCCATAATAAAATTGAGTATCAAATTATACATTTAAAAACCAAACTTGTTATTTTAGAACATATATCCACATATGAGACACAGCATGATATATTGAAAGGAGATTTAGACTTAGAGTCAAGAAGAGCTGAATTCAAGGCTAACTCATACTGGCTGTGTGTTCCTAGGCAAATATTTTAGCTTTCAGTGCCTCAGGCAAATCTCTAAGATTTACTATAATTTACAAATTGAGGTTTTATTGGTTCTTTATAATGACTGTTTAATTTCTGGTTAGATTTTGGAAGTAATATTCATTTGGCCCTCTGTAGAGGGGAGCTCTTCTTGAGGTAGTGTTATTATAGACTATGTTATTATTTGAGAAAAGGTGTTGCTCTTTTCCCTTCGAATGATTTCTCTTTGATCCACATCCAAGAAAAAACTACTTTTATCTTGTAAAGTCCTATCAAGTTTATTTCTTCATTTTTTCCATCACTCCCTGTGAGTGAAAAGGGGTTAATGAGAAATGGAGAAATAAAAATAACAAAAGTTGATCATGGATTGGATTTGGAATTGATCATGGATTGGATATGGAAGGTGAAAAAAAAAGAATCTATAGGACTGGGAGGATAAATATAGAGGAAATTTAGAAGTTCCAATATTAAGGCACAGCTCTATGTCATTCTCGTTTTCAAAAACTTCTGTTCTATACTGTCTGGCATCATTGAACATTCATTAAATTGCATTTTATCTTTATTGAGATAAATGAGGAAGATGAAAGTCACTTTTGAAATGTTTTTTAAAACACAATTCTTTAAACAAGGACATCCTATTTGGGATTAGGTGTTAATCTGCCTTACCATTTGGATACTAAAATATGCATTTATTGGAGAAAAGAGATTCACATTGTATATACTATAATAGTTACCTTCCAAATAGTCAGGTTTTCTGTTCCCATTTGACTATATTATCCTGTTTGTTAATAATACTGTTAACTTTTTGTTTTTTAATCTTGAGAGGTATTTTCCAATCAGTTACTTTTAAATGCCTAAAACAATTATCTGCAAATGGCTAGTGCTTTTCAATCACTTTTTGGCATGGCCCAGCAAAACAAAAAAGAAAACACTTTAAATGAATTCATTAAAATTGAATATCCCAAACAAATGAAACAAATTAAGAACTTGTTACTTTTATATAAATAATAAGCAATTTGGTCTCAAATTGATGTGCCTTTGTGCATTTTAAAAAATTCTTTCTGTAAATACAAGTATGAAAAATCAAAAGAAAAGTGTTTTCTCTGACTGCAGGCCTCTCTATTGTGTTTGCTGTTGTGGTCCTGTATTCTTCTTGCTATTGCTTTCTACAAAATTCTGCCTTCAATATTTATACTTGCAAACAACTTTTTGTTAAAGGTGATTTAAAACAATAGAATAGCATCCACAGCTGTTACCAGGATGAATATTAATGAAATTAATAGATTTTTACTTGTAATAGTTATTTTGTCTTGTGTTAGTATGAAACATTTAACATCATCTTCAATTCTGTAGGGATAGTATCATTGATCTGTCATTAGACTTGGAATTGTCAAAGTGATTTTCATAGACTGATACTCTAGAATAATTTAAAAAAAAATTATCATGGGCCCAATAGCAATGCTTGCTTTATATTTAGGAGTAAATCATTGTTTTGTGTAACATGTTTCTGAGATGCATGCTTTGAACAGTTATTATAGTAGCTATAGCTAATATTACTTCAAATCAGCATGATATACATTTAGTCCAAAAAAGACACATTTTATATGTTTTCAGTGAGAGACTTCCTGTCCAAGGCCAAGGAAGAATTCTTGAGGAAATGGGAAAATCCCACCCAGGTAAACAATCCTTAAAATTTTCTGTGACTTTAAAATCTCATAGAATGTAAAGCTCTGATTATTTCCTAGAGTGACAAATCAATTTTAAAACTGTTAACACAGCAATGACTTATGATATGGTTAAATGCTTAAAGTGAAAAGATACTGAATTAAAGTTTTCAATATGAATCTTGGGACATGGGACAAATGTAGATGTTACTTTTAAAATAAATTTTAAAGAAATTTAATTTTGCCGGCTTTCTATTATGCCATGTTACTTCTTATAGTAGTCACAGTATAAATATTTGATAATTACTATTCTTGAGTACCAGTAATGTTAAAGTACTATTGTCTAGAAGCATAAATGCTGTATAATTTTTAAAATGTAATTATTAGTAATATCTGCCATCATAGCAGTTGAATAAGAATTCCTTCATAAAAATATTTTAGGGATAAAAAGATTAAATTAGATAAGTAGTTTTCCCTAATTTATTCTATTCTGGAATAGTGTCTTAGATAGTTTAGACATGGAACAAAATATATGCTAAATTTAAATTTTAGAAGGTAAAATTAAGAATAACTTTTAAAATATTTCTTTTATAAATTTTTAATTCTTTAGATGACTAAAGAAGAAGATAGAGATTTTAGCTATAAAATGAATTTTGAAAAACTTTTTTATAACATTGAACTTCAAATATTTAAGAAATCTTTCCACTAAAGAATATGTAATTCTAAATAATTATAGTAATTTTATTGAAAAAGTAATCCCTGCCAAGATTTGGGAGATATGACTTATAATTTAAAATCGAGTCATACCAATAATGGCAAAACTATTTAAACCATTATATAACTGAGAAATACTGTAGGAGGTAAGGAATACCTTGACTAGGAAAAAAATTTAAAAAGGAAGGCCTCACAGAAATGTTGGTTTTTAAGTGGATAAAATCCTACAGTAGTCATTAAAGAACTAGAGTCCGAGAGACATACAGTGACACAGAGACAACACAGTTGAAGAGAGACAGAAAAACAGACAGATAGACACACAAAGTATTCTTTTATTGGTACAACTGTAATAAATACTTCAACTGGTTTATGATGGCAGATTGACCAAAAATTAACCAGATTAAAGTTGAGAGAATGTAGTCTTAAATAAATGTCCTTATTAGCATTTAAAATATGGAAAACTGAAGTTGAAATATAAATGAAAGCAATTTTTATCAAAAGAACCCTCAAGTCAGTGGTATGATTTTTTTTTTCAGTTAAGAGAAGGAATTACAGAAAGAAACCTGCTAACTAACTGACTGCTCAGTCAAGGCTTCACATCACAGGGACAGTAAAGGTCCCCCTCCTACTCTCAAATAATGTGATTCTGTGAGGATGTTCTGGTGGGCTTACTGTAATTCTCGGGTGTAGTTTTCAACTTTGAAGGTTCAGAAACTCAATTTTTGTCAGTTCACCCGAGGGTAATCAACCTCTAGAGCATCAATTCAAGTTAACCTTTTTAACAAAAAGTTGACTTGTAAACCCAAATGCCAATTTATAAATTTACAATGGGGGAGAGACCGCTAACCGGCAAATTTAGACCGGTTATATAGAGGGGCCCACTCCTCTTCTGGTCACTAAGTTCCCCCAGGGGTGCCATGGAAAGAGTGCTAGATTAAGTCTCAGGGACACCTGAATTTGTATTTTTGGCTCTATCTCTTACTACTTATATGACTTTGGGCAAGTTAATTAACTTCTCTGTGTCTCAGTTTCCTCATCTATAAAATGAATAGATTGGCATAAATGACCTCTGAGGTCCCTTCCAGCTCCAATTCTATGATCTTATGATGATCCTAAGAAACAAGTTACACAATTGGGAAATCATTTGTTTAGTAGAGAATCAAAGTGAAAGAATGATAATCTGAACTTCTCTATCAAAGTTCCTTCTTCAATGGACAGAGATGGAGACATAATAGCAAATACTTTCAAATTCTCTTCTTTCAAGCTTTCTTTTCAAGCAACTAAAATGTTTATCCTTATAATACATTATCGTGACAAAGATGCCAGTTTCAATATTGTAGCTTCTTCTTAGTTACATTTTCATAGGATGCTTTTGTTTGTAGGGATGTACCCTAAAATTTGTGAGATTTGGGAAGGCTACCAGTCCTATCAATGATACTTTGAAAATCCATTTTTAAAAAATTCCTTGCATACATGACTTCTGTATATGACAATACTATATATTTTGTGTTAAATCTTGATAGTTTCCCCTTTGGGGGTGGGAGATCATTTTTCTAACTTTATCCCCAAGAGAACATTAAGTAGCCAGGGATTTTTCTTTCAATCACTGGTATAGTTAGAACTAGGACAATTACAGCAGCTGAGAGACTAGGACCCCACCTTTGCTGCCATTGGTAATTACTTTGATTAGAACTATGGGAGAGCCAGAAAGAACTAGTACTGTAATGCTGCTGCTGCATGCAGAATTAGGTTGTTCTCTGGTGAAAAGAAACCAGTTGGCTATCCCGCCTCACCTGCCCCATTGCTATAGAAAGATGAATGAGTACTACTAGGAGAAATATTTTTTTTCAGACAGCCACACAGTTGGACAGGCACTCAGGGAATGCACACTTTCACTATCCTGTAACCCAGTTTTCTCATACTAAAAATAAGAAATGCTTTCATAAAGTCATAGCATTCTAGAGCTGTGGTTGGGGCAAGATCAAATATAGCATCTTGTTTTAAAGATGAAGAAACTGATTCCAAGTCTGTGCTCTTTTATGCACCCTATTCTTTTCTGGAATCCTATCAAATCATACACTTTGATGCTTTGGTGGATGCTTGACCCCATCAATTTGAGCACTCCCTCCAGGGGTGCATATAAGAACATGTCCACAACTTCTCATCCTGTGCAATCCTTGTCTATTTCCTTCCATAAATCCTCCATAGAGGAATGGAATGGGCTGCCTCAGGAGGTGGTGGGGGCTCCTTCCTTGGAGGTCTGCAAGCAGAGGCTGGACGAGCGCTTGTCGGGTATGTCATAGTGGGGATTTCTTTCATGTATGGGTTGGACTAGATGGCCACTGAGGTCCCTTCCAACCCGTCAATTCCGTGATTCTATGATTCTGTGAGTCTATGCAATGCCCTGAATTCTTTCTTTGGTTATTTTAATATTCATGGATACCAGTGTAATCTTTGGGTTTTGGAGCTGATAGTTCACCATGCATACATGTCTCTGATGGTGTGTTTCTTTTTTTTCTGGCTTTATTTCTCATTTAAGTGAACATAGTAATATGTCACAGCCTACTTACCCTTGCCATGTGTCTTTCCATTGCCTCTTCGGTCATGTGCAATTTTTGGTTTTTTTTGTTTTGTTTTCCTTCTCTAAGATCACAATCCTCTAGCCATATAGCATGATCAGGAGAATATTATTTAAGAGATGAACCTTTGTGTCAGGAAACAGTTTAAGATCACTGAAGGTGCTACTCAGTTTCCCAAAGGTGATTCCCACTTGCTCTCCTACTATTTAATTCTGTATCCAGCTCATTATCCATCTGAGTTCCTATCCAAGATCAAAGAATCTCAGAGCTGGAAGGGACCTCGGAGATCATCAAGTGTAGCCCATATATGAAGAAGAAACCCCTCTACAGCATTCTGGATAGTGGTCACTCAACCTTTGCTTAAAGACCTCTTAAGGCAGCCTATCTTACTTTTGTATATTTCTACTTGCTATAGTTTTTTTTTTTTTCTTATCATAAGTCTTAATTTTGCTCTTTGCGATTTCCACCCACATTGCCCTTAGTTTTGTCCTTGGGGGCCAAACAGAAAAAAGTCTTAGCTCCTCTTCTGCGTGACACCCCATCATTTGTAAATTCCATGTGCCTTGCATTGGTTAGGCACTTACAATTGTTGAATTGATTTGATAATAAACCCTACACTTTTATATATAGACTACTGCTGCTCTGGAGGACTTTGAGAGAAAGAAAACTCTTGGAACTGGATCATTTGGACGTGTCATGCTTGTGAAACACAAGGCTACTGAACAGTATTATGCTATGAAAATCCTTGATAAGCAGAAGGTTGGTGCATTCTGTCATGAGTTATCCGTAGTGTAAACTTGGGTTTTGAAAGCTTAGATTCTAAATGTATCTTTATATATATTTATTACTGCTGATTTCCAATTTCATGACATTATTTAAATGAAAATTTTTGATGGTTTGTATATCTGTGGGAAAAAAAAAACCCAGTTATTTTAATGATTTCATTTAAATATGTTTTTGTTTCCCTTTTTAATACAAAATTTTGAATTTAGCATGGATTGTCTAATGTTAGTATCATCACTACATTAAACTTCCTTGGGACTTAAAACAGGGCATATCTAAAGTGCTTTAAAGATATTTCATATTCAGAAATCAGTTCCTAGACAAATACCTCACACCTCATGTGTTGAACTAATGGAAAAACCCCAGAAATAGAGGCAACATTTCTTATTCCAGGTTCAAGATAAGCAGCTGAGAAAGAAGGAAATCTTTTATCTAACAATTACAATACCTCAATGTGTATATACTAAATAAAAGAGGTGTGAAATGAGGGCTTCTTGATTTAAGAGTATGCTCCAGTGGAACCCTCCTACTCTAATAACCCATAGCTCTTTATCTCCCTAGCCAATGCAGGTCCATAATTTTGGAACTTGAGGTTGTCGTGAGAATTAGGATTATTTAGTCATGAATTGAAGCATCTCTTGAGCATCAAGTTTTTGGTGCCACAGCACCAATGATGTGAATAACATTATTTTAGTTAAGATCACTGGTTGAACACCTTGGTTCTTAGAACTCAGCAAGCTCTGTCAGAGAGATAATGCTACATATTTTAGTACTGTGTCCTCCCAACACCCAGTTTAAGCAAAATGTCTTCTATGCCATTTCTTGTTTAGTAGTATTGGTTAAAAAACAAATTCCTATTACAACATGAAAGGTTACAGCTTGTGTGTGTGGTTTTGTCTGCCAAAATAGTCAATTTAAGAAAAATGTTTAGATAAATGTGTCTTAATGTCAGTAATATGTTAAACTATATAGCTAATTTTACATTTATTTTTGGTTATAACAGCTCATGAAATCCTCTGTTAAGTCATGGAGGGATTGTGATTTGTATTTGTGGAGGGAATATCCTCAATGGGAAAATCCAGATCTTTAGAAGTACTAAAATATACTCTGTTTTAAAAAGGCAGGGAAATGTGTTTTTTTTAAGCATTTGAGAAGTTTTTTTTTTTCATTTAAAATTGTCAATGTATTAAATCTTTTGGGGACATAAAGCAGAGGTGAAACTTGAGTAGTATGGAAAATGTGAAACAACCATGTTATGTGTGAAAAGTACATTTTTGTTCAATGTTGTCCTGTAAATGGAGACTACGATCTTATTGGTAAGCAATGTCTATTCTTTGGCAATGACTAGAATAGAATATTAGAATGCTAGATCTAAAAGGTATCTTATAGATCATATATAAGTCCAACAGTTTTGTATTTACAAAGGAGAATCTGAGGCTAAAAGATTCCAAGTGATTTGCCAGTAGCAGAGCGAGGACTAAATGCAGGTCACCAACTCTGAATCCAAATCCTTTTTCACTTTATTATACTACTTTAATCATTCAAGGAGCTATGAACTCAGTGGTGGGAATATTCTCCCCACTCATGAAGAATCCCCTCCAGAAACTACTTTTTTTCTGGATGGGTTAGGGGAAGGGGTCCGGAGTCATGGTTTTATAAGTATGGGGAACTTCTGATGTGGAAACCCCCTCCAATGATGCAGATTGCAACTCACCTGAAGCTTATACTCAAAGAAAGTTGCTTGGGACACTGAGAGGTAAGTGATTTGTCCGTGATTACCCAGCTAGTATATATCAGAAGTAGTACTTAAATTCTGGTCCTTTGCAGTAGATCAGAAGAATCACTTGAAGTCAAGACCTCTGATACTGAGACACAATGCTAAATAATTGCTGCCAAAATTTACAAAAAGTCTCAGACTACTCATAATGATATGATTGCTTTGTTAAATTTGATGAAATTTTTTTCAGATTTATTTGTCAGTGTCATATAATCTCAGAGATGAAATGGAACTGAGTTGAACCCTTAGTTCTGCTTCAAAATTCCACTTAAAGACCTCAGTGGCAAAAAAGTCATTACTTAACAAGGAGGCCATTCCGTTTTTTGAAAGCTATAATTGTTAGGAAGTTTCTTTTTACAGAATCAAAATTTGGCTCCCTGTGACTTGAACTCCTTGGTCATTTCTCCAGGGCCCATTAGGACAGGCTCAATCCCTTTTATATATGACCACACTTCAAGTGTTTGAACAATATATCACAATTTCTTCCCTTTAGACTTTTCTTCCATAGGCTAAACATTTCCACTGAATCTTCTTGGAGAAAAGCAAGGTTCTTTCAGAGGCTTTGCTTTATTAATCAAGTCTATTTGTGAATTTTATGACTGAGGTCCTTCCTAATCCTCAAATTCTATGATTTGGTGAGTTCTCAAAATGATACTTAAGGATAGAAGAAGAAATCTTGAAGGAAAAATGACAATAACTAGTGTTTTGAAAAAAGATGTTGGTTGTGATTCCTGAAAGAGAACTCTTTCAACTTAGCTGATGAGGAATATAATTTGATATCATCTGACCCTCATATAGAAACTGGTCTGTTTCATATTATATGGAACTGGGACAGAATAATACAAAAATAGTGATTTATTCTCATAAAAGATTCCAGATTGATATGAGTTTTTTCTATTTCTTTTATTCTTTTAGTCTTAATTTTTCAGTCTAGATTTGGATATATGTTTCATCTGGCTAAAGTTCAAATTGATTAAGTTGATGATTTGATGATATTGCTACTTTTTCCTTTTGGAAAAATTTATGGTAGTTCATTGTCAAGATTATTCAAAACATTTGAGCTGGTTTCCTTTTAAATGTCATTGGATATTGGTTGTTTTTTTCTTAATGTTAGTTTGCATTAGGCAAATGACTGGAAATTGGGGGATTTTAGAATCATTTTCCTAACTTTCATTAGATTACTGAAGAGATATGCCTTTCTTTATATAATAGATGGGATTTTCTAAAATATTGCATAAATGGAATTATATTTTCAGTAAAATTGGGAACTCAATATATATAAGTAATTAATTCTCATGGGGAATCCTTTTATAAACAGCTAGCAAGCTCCCCTTAAATTGATGTATTTTGAAAATCTAGCCCTTCATATATTTGACTTTGTCATCCTAGGAGGGTGACAATCTTATATTACTTTAAGAGGGGAATGAATAGTATAACAAATATTAGCCTGTTTGTGTCTAAAGAAAAAACTGCATTTGTTTTTTAATTTGATTTGTGATTTCATTCATTTGGGGAACTCCAGTTAGGCATTTTTCTTTACCAATGTAAATCAGTACCTCTTCTGCAATTTTAAGAATTGCCTCAAGGCCCCAAGAAGTAAGTGACTTACCTCTAGCCACATAGCTAATAGATATCAAAGTCTTCCTGATTCCAAGGTGAGGACCCTCTAACCAGTACGCTAAAACTTAGACTTAAATTGATGTCATTTAGAATTTGTAGGCTTATATATTGAAAGGCCCTCTTTACATGTTCAGCTCAGTAATAACACATATATCTGCCTTCGTGGTCCAAAGCAGAAAGCATAGTTTATATGAGAAACCATAAATGGAAAAGCTCCTCTTTGGATGCTTCTCTTTTTGTTCAACAAATTCTGCCCACTGGGCACTTAGAGTAAACAGGATTTCTGTAGTTTTCTTATCCAAACACTCAGGGTGGAACCTTGTGTTAGCTGTCTTTGGCAGAATTCCAGTAACCCTCTGAAATAAAAAGAAACTGAATGACTTCAAGTCCATTAGCCCAGGGAAAAGCCAAGTTCTAGTACCACAATCTTATGAATTTTGGCTTCTAAGAGTCATAGACATGAAGAATCCATTTATGGACAGTTGGCAATGTGTAGACCGTTAACATCATTACCATGGGGAATTTGCAAAGAGATTGAAAAAATTTCAGATTAACTGGAGACATGGAACACACACTCAAGTATTTTCATGTATATTCTGAGTCTCCACTAAAAATCCTATTCTGATGCTACTTCATACTGAGGAGTTGAAGTTGGGTTCCTAAATACATTGCCAGCAAATCACAAATTCCTCCAGCTTGAAATGTTTCTTAAATAATCAGGAATCATTCTTCAAGGATTAATCTATCTACTGTCCAGCCTCAGTCCCTTCCTGGCTAAGTGATCTCAGGGCAAGAGGCACATTTTCATTGCACTGTCGGCAACTCTGAGACATGTGCTAATCTACACTGGCAAAGAAAATTCTTCCCCGGGAGTTCCCTATACCAGTATAATCACAGTTCTAGACCCCCAAGTCATTCTATCCAGGTCCCCTGCTGTATATTGGTAAAGACTGTAAATGAACATGATTTGCTGTGCCTCTTGTTTGGGTTCACTGTGTGAGGTACCTTTGCATTCTGGTTTGGTTTTTGCTTCCTGGGCAGAAAGAGAAGACTCTGGTAGAGAATACTTGCACTAGACAAGGCAAATGTGCTCCACAAACACAGCAGGAAAAAGTAAGTTAGTTCATTCAAATTTTATTTAAGAATTAAGCTAGAGTATGTTCTTATGAATGTGCCATTTGAGAAGCTTGGAATCCTTACCTTGATATATTTGCTTAATAAATTTATATTTAACCTGAACTTTCCTGGCCAAGAAATGATGTCACTGAAAGTAGAATTCTAAAACACTAATAAGTTTTTGGTGTGTGTGTGCGTGTGTGTGCATGCTTATGTGTTTTTTGAGAGGGAGGGGGGAAAGTGGGAGGGAAAAAGGGAGGGATGGAGGCAAACAGAGAGAGGCTTTTCTGAAGGAGACCATTCCCAAGCATATGTGCTGTTTCACTAACATATGCACATATGTACATGATCTAATATATACCCTTGAAAGTTAAGAAGTTCCCTAGCATGTGCCCAATAAATTGACTTTGATCGTTTTGAAGGTTGTTGTTTTTTTTCCTTTTTGAGGGGAGATTTTTTATTTTGTTATTGACTTCTGTTTTTTACTTGTTTCGTTTTTCTTTTTTTATTGTTGTTTGTTTGTTTGTTTTTATTTATTTCAGGAGTAGGGTCTGGTTCTGTGCAAAGGGGGCTGGATTTGGGAGCAGAGGACTCATACCTCAGCTCTGCTACAATAAAACCCATGTAATGGGCAAGTCACTTAAATCACTGGGCCTCAGTTTTCTCATCTGTAAAATGAGGGGATTGGACTAGATGGATGATCTTTAAGTTCCTTCCAGCTCTAAATCTGTGATCCTATGATTTGATTCTTAAGGAAGACTATTAGAATAAATGAATGAATGGAAAAATCTTTATTAAGTATTTATTGTATGCCTAGTGCTATGTTAAACACACTGGGAATCCAAAGCAAGATAATCTCTGCTCTCAAGAAATTCTAATTGGGTGAAAGGGGGTCAGCTGCAGAGAAGATAGCAAACTCAGGGTTTGAAAGGGTGAATTGCTGGGTCAAATAACCTTGGGGATCTGGAGGACAGAGAATCAGGGCAGATACCCCCGAAAACCAGAAAACCTTAAGATTTTAGTTGTTTCGCTTGAGAAAGACGTGAAATTAAGGGTATGTTTTGTTTGTTTGTTTGTTTTCCTGTATAATGTAAATTGATTCAATTCTGGACTGATTCATCACAGAATTTATTCACTTTAAAGAATTATTCCATTATATTATTTTCACAGAGTAGAAATCAATTCTTCAAAAAAGGAAATTTATGGTGAGGTTATAATTCTAATGTGCATGATCGATAGATAGATAAAACAAGCGGGGTATTCTGAGATTGTCCCAATTACCCTAAGAGTATGCTTAAATAGAAAAATACTAATTACCTGGGGATGTTTAAGATGGAGAAGAAAAGATTTTTTGGAGGGAGGGGGTGGATGTAGCTGTTTTCAAGTAGCTAATGGAATGTTATAAGGAAAAGAGGTTAGATTTTTCCTTTTTGGCTAGAGAATAGAGCTAAAATTAATGGTAGAAGATACTGATAGCTAGAACTAGGCTTGATAGAAGGAAAAACATCCAAAGAATTAATTAGCTCAAAATGGGAATGGGTTTCTTTACCAGTTTTCTTCTCTAATGCAAAAACTATAGGGAATTGGTAGAAAGGGACAGATGGCAAGAAAATACAGATTCAACTGAATTGCAAAAATTTTTATCTGACCAGTGATGCTTATCATTGCTTCAAAACTGGTTTACCTCTGTAGGAGGAGACTTAGAATTAAAAGACCACACAGTCTTTTAGAGATTGATTCAAAGACAAAATTTGCCATTTTATTAAAACTTCAACAAAACAGTCCTCACTAGATTTACTCTAACCTTAAATGTCAACTGCAGGGCTATCAACCTGGACACTCGCTCTCTCTTTCTATGATAGTTTCTTAAGTGGCCACTTCTATGAGCTCCACCATGCAAAATTATCTCCCTTGGCCTACATTTCCTTATCTGTGAATTGAAGAGGTTGGACAAGATAGTCACTGAACAGTCTCTAAGACCTCTTCCAGATGTAATATTTTGTAGCATTTTTTTTTTTTTTTGGCTCTCTCTTTTGCTCTTATCACATTCCAGGGTATATTTTACTCATTTATACACAAATATTACTCGTTTTAGTGTTTGTAAGTTACTTGGAGGCAAGGGCAATTGCCATTTTCATCTTTATATTCTGAGGATTTAATTTAGTGCCTTGCCATGAGTAAATGCCTGGTAATTGTTTGTTGAATTGGTGGAGTCTTTATTTATCCTACTGGTAAAATAGCCAATGGGGTCAGAGAATGAAGCATATCATTATGGCCTGCTTATATCTCCTTTCCCTCCCAAATCCCATCTACTTTGGCTATGTTTGCTATCTGCTAAGAGCTTGGGACCCAGGATGGTAGAGGGAATCAATACCCCCAGGAGGGCGAGTCTATGATGACACAATCATTCAGATGTCCAGGACCCATATCTGATAAGTGGAGTGTTCTGAGATTCTGCCCATTCTCCCTGGAATGTATTTGAGAGCCACAGATATAACAATGGAAAATATATTAAACCATTGAATTCAACAAACATTTTAGGACCTGTTGTATAAAGAGCACTATATAACCCTGGTGTGAAAAGTCAATAGATGAAACTGTGTCCATGCCTTCTTCTGGGCTTGCTTTCATGGGGAGGTATAACTCATAAGGTTCCTGTAACTCAAAATATTTCTTGATAAGTGCATGAGAGATTTGCAAAATGTAGTGATATGGTCAAAGTATAGGGTATCCAGGAAAACTTAAGGAGATATTATTTTCTAAGTTGGTGGGAGATTAGAGTTAGAAGGAATGGCAAAGACCATCTAGTCCATATCTGAACCCAGAGTTTAGTATAGCAAATGCACAATAAGTTGTCTTAAAATTTGGATTTATTAATAGGGCAAATAAAATATACCACTTCATGGGACACAGATTAGGATATTGTGGTCAATATGAAAGAAAGGATGTAGAACATGGAGTTACTCTGACACTTACTGGCTGTGTGACCAATAAGAAAGTCATAAACACCCTAAGCCTATTTCCTCATCCTCAAAGTAGGGATAATAATAGCTGTAGTATCTACAGGGTTATGGACTGTATCAGATGAGAGACTTTTTATGTGAGACTTCTTAACCCTAAAAATTCCATATGAATCTCAGCTATCATTAAGGTTATAGTGATATGTATATGCCATTAGTATGATAGATATACATAAACTGATATATACATATTTTAATGTTATATGTATATACCACTATGAACATAATAATTTTTGTCTTATTCACCATTTTCTAGAAATATTATCCTTCTTTATAGGACTAGAATATGGCTCTACTATAAATTCTATTGTTTATTTCATTGGCTTGTGTACCAATAATAGAACATAATGCTATGATTTTAGAAGGAAGATTAATGTGATGTTAGATATCTAAAAAAATTTCAAAGATTTTTTTAGATGGAAGTGGAATGATTTATTCTATTCTTATTATCTCTATGTAACTTTAGCTATCTGTGTTTTATAGGGTTGGGTTTTATCTAATTTTTCAAAGGGAGACCCTTTTGTATCCCCTCTTTCATAAACAGAAATATCTTAGACTATTTTTAAAAGGTTGTTCTCATGGTCATTGTTGAGAAGCTGTTTTTACTGACCAGAGAGATGTCACACAGCAAGGCAGTGACAGACTTGTGGTTCTTCACATTCTTTGGATTTCAAATTAATTGAGCCCTTGACAGAATTGTACTATTCCCTTTTGTTAAGGAAATATATCATTTAAAAAAATGACTCAAGAAAGGCACTCTATTCCCACCACGTTCTCCTGTAATAACCATAGAGCTGCATGTAATTGTTTCACGGATTTCTAGCACTGTTATTGTCATGGGAACAGCAAATTATTCCTTACCATAGGACCATAATTGTCATTCTATTGTGATTAGAAACTCACAAGTTGCTAGTTCAAAGATAGCCCTTTTTGTGACATTTTAGGGGACTATTAGATCAACTTTAAAATTTTCATTTCAGTTTTTTTAATTTTTAAAGAACTTTTTTCTTTATCTCTAACCTAAATCCTCCTGAAGACAAATCTTAGTTCTTCTGGATCAATAATATTACAAAGATGACTTCTTTGTAATCTAACCACTCATACCCACTAAATACTGCTTCAGCCTTCTCTTTTTTATGCCCATACAATTCCAATTCCTTTCATATGTTTCCACATAAATTGGACAGTTACTATTGTCCACACCCTAATTGCCTGAAACCTTTGCGACTGTTTCTCTTATACCTACGTGGAGCCCAGAAACGAGCACAATTTGGAAATTACTTTTTATCTGTTATATCAGATACCTAAAAATTCCCCAAGCTAAATGTTTGAAAAATATTTCTAAGGACCAAGACCTTTTCAGAGCCTTATAACAGCTAATTTTTCTGCTGTTTCTCTGTCCTGGGTCTAATTTTTTTTTTTTAATTTAAAGTCAAATTCAGCCTTCTTTAAATCTCTTATCAGGATGAAGCCTATCATGTCTGGCTCCATTTAATTTTTTTTTTTTTTTTGGAAGGGGTTTAGTGATAGGAAAAATAAGATGGAGTAAAAGGAATGGGAAGTGTATGCCATTTAAAATTCCAATTATTTTCTTGCATTTTCATTGTAATAAGAACTTTCTTTATGATTTCTACATACAATATTCTTTATTCATATCAGTTCCATTTCTTCTCTAACAACACTAATATATTTGAAATTTATGTTGAACTTGGTTTTTTCCTCTGACTCCATGGTTGACTGGAAGCCTTTGACCAGTGTGGAGAACCATTTTCCAACTAATTCTGCATGTATCTGACAATGCCAGCTTTCTGGTTTATTTTCACTGAGTGTGCTTGCACGCTATTTGATTCTCTTTAACAGACATTTATTAAATTCCTGCTGTATGCAGGGTACTGTGATAAAGACTGAAGAAATAACATTGTTTAAATAAAGTATAACCCTTACCTTCATGGAATTACAGTCTACCAAGGAGATAAAACTCAAACAGATGAACATAATTCTCAACATTACATGATAAGCACATTATAGGAAGATGAAATAAAGTGCTATGGGAGGTTCAAGGGGGAATGCTATTACTGGCAGGAGATAAAGAAGAGTTTCATGGAAAAGATGATATTTCAGTTGGGTCCTGAAAGATTGGTAGGAATGTAATAGCAGAGAAAAGAGGGATACAAGGTAAATAAAGCTCAAAACAACATGACTAAAAAAAGCTCAGCACAGATGACAGAAAGTGGTCTAGTTTAATAGAATGAAGCATGTATAGAGGAGAACAAAAGGAAGCTGGAAAAACTAAGATGTAACTAGATTGTGGAAGAGCTAGAGTGCCAGACAAGAACTTTGAACTTTCCTCACTAAGCAGATGAGGTAGCGATTTGGGAAGAAAGATAGGTTAATTTGAGATATGTTCAGTTTGAATTGCCAGTTGTTCATCTAGTTAATAGATAAATAGTCAAGAAAGACATTGGGTTGGAGATTATGATTTTAAGAATTATTTCCTTAGAGGAACTGGGAGGGTTTGTAGGTGAGTTGGGTAAAGCCATAGGAGTGAATGAATGCCAGGGGAGAGAGAGAAGAGCCAAATAGGACCTAGAAGAATCCTGTAAGGATCCATAAAAAGGTTAAAAGGATAAAAAAGCTAGTAAAGGAGACTAAAATGGAAAATTTAGAAAAATTAGGGAAGAGTAGGAAGAGAGAGTATAACAGAAGGGAGTGATAGTGTCTAATACTGCAGAGAAATTAATTAGGATCAGAGCTGGGGTAGGGAGGGGGGCGTTAAGGATGCCACTGGAAATGTGAAAATACAATTACTATTCCTATAAGAATGTTCCAGTAAGAATGCAGGCCAAATTGCAAAGAATTAGCCAAGAGTGGGATGGTAAAGCAGACGTATCAATATGGACAATTTTGAATCATTAAGCAATGATGGAGAGATAGATGAGAGAGTTAAGTGGATGCAAAAATAGAATGCTCAAAGGAAGGCTTTCTTAGGTTATTAGAAATCTTAGCATTTGAAAATATTTAAGAGACAGAGGATGACTTCAGGAGCAAGGTCTTGGGGAGAAACTAGAGAGAATAGGAAAGCTTCAGTTTACTGTTAAGGATACCACTGTTTCTGTGGCAGAAGGAAGAAGGAATGAGTAGGTGATGAGTCTGACTAATTTAGGCATGGAGGAAGAGTTAAGGCATTCCTGTTGGGAACACTATAAATGCAAGATGCTATTAAAAGAGCAATTTGCAAATGTCTAATTGATGAAAGAGATGGAAGTAGTGGTAGAGGGGGTTTCTAATGACTCTTGCCTTAACCACGCCCCTTACTTGCTCTTTCCATATCCACCACCACTAAGAGCTATACCTTCCACCCACTGCCAGTCACACCCTGGCAGATTGCCACTGAGCATAGAATGGGGCTTGAGAGTGAACACAAGATTTGCCAAGTCATGTAGGAAAGAATCACAAACCTTGCTAAAGTCAAAATAAATTATTTCCTTCCTCACTGTACCAAATCTATCAGGAGGAAGTTTAATTAATCCAATAAGACCTAGTCTTCATAAAGACATGACATTTTTTAGACAATCCTCTCTTTTATTCTATATGGACAAATTGGTCTTTTTTTTCCTTATTCTATTACTCTTCATAATATATATTAAATTGACAAATTATTCAATTTCCACCTCACCATTTTTCATTTATTTAAAAATAGAAACCATTTCAATTTTCAAATCACAACTGATTCTTTTTTTAATCTCCTGTGATCATTTGCTGTCTAATAATTTTGATTTAATTGGTGTTCTTGCTATGATGATAAAATTCTCAAGACTTCCATTAACCCAAGTTTAGCACTATGTGAAAAATCTTCCATTTAAAAACGATTCTATTTCTGCTATTCTGCACATTTGTTCTGAAAATGTTTACATTACACCTCCCCCAAAGGTTGTTAAGCTGAAGCAGATTGAGCATACCTTGAATGAGAAAAGGATCCTTCAGGCTGTGAATTTTCCTTTCCTGGTCAAGCTGGAATATGCTTTCAAGGTAAGTTTTGCTTAAGGTCAAAAAAATATATACAAAATACTAAATGTCAACCAGAAGAGAATATAAAGTAGCAAGTGTTGTACATGGTTAAAACATGGTTTAAAAAAATATAATTTTATGCAGGATTTGAAATTTTTCTAGATTCTCTCTAGATAAATTGGACAAATTGACCAAATTGTTTGTGAAATGTTATTATGAAATTGAATATTTGTATTCATCAAAAGCTATGATATTTTTAGTAATAGTTCATGGATTTATACAAATGTATATATCTCCCCACCTTTCATCTATCTCTTACTCAGTAACATAACATCTTGCTCATTAATTTTTTAATAGTCAACTTAATCCTTGGCTGCCCATATATATAACTCTGGGGCTACAGAAACATTTTTTCTGATAAATTTTGGCATTTTTTTCTTACATTGTTATGGTGGCATTTTCATTATCTAGAATGAAACATGGTTTCATCACAGTAAATTATGAAGTACTATATATCTTTCTGCTAGTTTTGACTCTTATAAATAGTTCTCTGTATCCCCTGAAAAATAAATGAAGAACCAAAAAAAAAAAAAAGTGATCATTTTCTTTTGTCCTATTTCTAAAGTAAAAAATAAATAAATAAATAAATAACCAAATTGCTTTAGTATTTGTTTTCAGGGAAACATAAATAGTTGGACTTAGTTTTCTTGGTCTTTCCCACACATACATGTTAGCATGCAATCATATTTGGGGGCTGTTTAGAATACCCTTAAGTTGAGGTAGGCCCATGGATATTGGGAGCTGAGAAAAACCAGGATGAATTTGTAACAGTTCCCAGAAGAAAGTGGATGAGTGCCCTAATGTTGGGAGCTTGGAGGCCTTCAGTATAGCACTCTATTCCCACATTATTAACCTGTCAAGTAGATTGTAAAAGTGTTCTTTCCTAATGGAAAACAGTATAACCTAAAAATATTTTTCAAGAAACAACTTAGGTTTAGTATTTTTTTTAATGTTACTTAAATTCTTTTCACTTACTCACAGGACAATTCTAACCTGTACATGGTTATGGAATATGTGCCCGGTGGTGAGATGTTTTCCCACCTGAGAAAGATTGGCCGATTCAGGTAATCCAGCTCTTTCTCCCTTCTCCCCTCTATCTTCAGTGAGTGACCATAGTTTTGAAGATATCTCACAAAAAAAACAAATTTGGCTAAATTCAGGAGTACACATTTACCATAAGAGAAACAATATATCACTCTTAAGTCCCTCAAATTTATTCTTTGGGCTCACTTTCTTTTAATCCATTACATAAAAATATTGTTTAAACAAGCAACAAAAAGAAACCAAAGGAAACCAACTCAGTATGCTTTTGATGACCTTAGAAGGGATTAGCAACCCATGACAAGTATATCAAAAGCACTATCTAAAGATGTTTTCCAGTAGCAAAGGAGCAGGTAGACAACCACAATCATCAATTTTTCAGCCTAAATGACATCCTATCATTGAGGAATTTTCATAAATATTAACCATGTTTATTGAATTGAATCATTCCAATAGATATGTGTATATTTATGGAATCTATCATGTTTCCATTCCTTACAGCGAGCCCCATGCCCGCTTCTATGCCTCCCAGATTGTTCTGACTTTTGAGTATCTTCATGCTCTTGACCTGGTCTATCGTGACCTGAAGCCTGAAAATCTTCTGATTGACAAATATGGATACATCCTGGTATGAATTATCAAATTAATATAGAAATTAGTTTTTTTTATCCAGAAAGCATTTATTAGAATTATCATAAGTGATACCCCCAAATAGTAAAAAGATGATTCTTTTTTTCCCCCATTTTATTTAATAGGTCACTGACTTTGGATTCGCCAAAAGGGTGAAGGGCAGAACCTGGACCCTTTGTGGAACCCCTGAATACTTGGCTCCTGAGATCATCCTCAGCAAGGTACATTTTATTATGAAATCTTGTATGGTCAGCAGCCTAACACAATCCATCATCCTGAATTTCTTCAAATCCGGTATAATTTTAAAATTAATTGACAAAAAAGCATTTGCTATGATTTTTCTAGTTCTAACTTACTAATTTAAATCTACAATTTCTGCATTAACTACTAAAAATTTCCTGTTTAGGGCCTCCCATTGCTTCTACAACTTTAGTTAATTGCTACCCTTGTTGTTAAGGAAATAATATAAATAAATCCTTGGTTGTGAAACCAGATGAATAATCCAGTGCTTATTATTTTTAGTAATGGGGAAACCATTGGAAAAAGGTACCCCAAACATAGACATATTGACAAAAGGTCCATATTAGTCACCAGTTCATCCCATTTATTTAAGTTACCAGGTTAAGCTGAAGATATAGACAGCCATTCATGCATGAAACGTTATATTAGGATATCATTCAACACAGTAAGAACCCCACAATTAGGATAAAACTTGCAGATTGACTGGAAGGATTCTAATACACCCAACAGCTCATTGCAGCACGAACATCCAAAAATGATCCTTTTTACTTTCATCTTATTTCCCTTAATTCAAGGTAGCTTAGGCTGTAGGGAGGAGGAAAAGGGATTTGAATAAATCTATTCAATTATATCATACTTGATGACAGAACAAAAGAGCTGGAAAGAGTTCAGCTTGCTACTTGCCAACACAGTCAGGTATTATGCAAGGTGACTGTTGAGAAAGCATCATTGTACAGGATTATTCATTGTGGAGTACTCCCCCAGCTAACCAAACAATGGTATTACAGTGTGGTTCATATTTCGAATGAGTGAGTAGCTTTATCATAAAAATTGTTTCATTATGTTATTTTCTTCGATGAAATTCTACTTAAAATAATCTATTATCATAGTGAATAAGAACTATGATAATATGCTTTACTATGAATGCACATTGTTTTGATATTTTATTTTGAATGCTTATGTTTCTTCATTAATGCTTTAAAAACATAAATTATTTTCTTCTACTTTTTTCATGTTGATATAAATTAAATTATACACCTTAATGTGTGAATTGAAGCCAGTAGAGCATAAATTATGTCAAAGTGACATAATTACTTAAAGAATTTGTGATTTGGTTAGTGCAGGTATTAACCTTCACTAAGGCAGATCACAACCTCTGTATAACTCAGTAGATGGTCTTCGAGAGTTGCTGTGGCCAAAAATTCATCACCATTTCCCAACATGCTGATGACTCCCAACTTAACAAGATTAGTCCTTAGACAAGAGAGACCAGACCTAAATTTTCAAAGCTTTGTGAACTTGATAGGATCTGTGAGCTTATGTCCCCCTGGGCATAACTTTGTCCCCATGTGGCAGTAGTAGAATGGCATTTTAGTGGAACATAAGAGTAAGATGCACTTCAATAAGTGAATGATCATGAGGTCCATATGTAGGTGATTAGGTATCGCCAGTAAACATTTGTTTTCCAAAAATTTCAAATGTGATTAAGTAACCTTGGCACACTGATCCTTCTTAAGTTCTAGTAACTCTGAAGGAGACTCCACAAATTTCCCTGATGCCCCGGAGCTACTGTTTTGTTTGAAGCTCCTGGCAATAATATAGAAGAAAATGGATTGAGGGAGCTCAAAATCTTCATAGCTTACATTTATATAATGCTTTCGAGACACAAAGTGCTTTTGCATATAATTGATAGAATTACAGAGTTGGACCTCTGAGGTCATGTAGTTCAAATGCTACCCAAGCATAAATTCTATCTACAACATCCCCAACAAGTGGTCATCCAGCCCCTGCTTGAAGACCTCCACTGACTGAGAACCATTACCTACAGAAACGGCCAATTCCATTTTTGGGTAGCTCTAATTGTTAGGACGTTGTTCCTTATATTAAGTCAAAATCTGCCTCTCTGTAACTTCCATCCCTTGGTTCTAGTTCTGTCCTCCAGATTCAAGACGGGCAGGTCAGACCCCTAATGGTGGAGACTTGAGATTTTACAATAAAGTAATCATGCACCCTTTGAATCTTCTCTTCTCCAAGCTAAATCCCCAAGTTCCTCCAACCAATCCTCATTTGGCATGCTTTGGAGTTCCGTTACCATCCTGAATGCCCTTTCTGGACCCATTCTAGCTTGTTAATGCCATTCTTAAAATGCAGCACCTAGAACCAGACATAATACTTCAGATGGGCTCCCAAATAAAAGAGAGTGCAGAGAGGCAAAGTATAGAATACCTCCTTCACTCTGGATGCCATTAATGTATAGGATTTCTTAAGCTTTTTTTGGTTTCCTCATCACATTACTGATTCACATGGAGTTTGCAGTATACTAAACCTCAAATTTATTTTTTTCTACATGGACTGCTTTGTAGTCAGGTTGCTCCATCCTATAATTATATAGCTGAATTTTTGAACCTTTTAAAATTTATCCCTGTTAAATTTCATCTTGATAACTTCAGCCCACTATTCAAGTCTACTGAAACCTTTTTGGATCCTGAATCTAATATCTATTGTGTTAGCTAGCTCCAAACCCCAGTTTTATAACATATTCAAATTCAATAAGCCTTCCACTTGTACTTTTATCTGTGTCATTGATACCAAACCAAGCCAAAAAAAAAAAAAAAAAAAAGCCCTGTGTCAATCCTAGAGATACTAAATAGCAGTTGGCCATTTGAGCGCTACTGAATCTATCTCCCTATACAGTGATCCTCAAGGAAATTGCAAAATAACTTTGCCGTCTGCCTTACCCAAATTCAGATATGCAGATATCTGAATATCTAGCATACTCATTTCTAGATTTGACTAAGACAAGTGATAAAGTTCTACTGGTCTAGTAACTCTCTCTAATAATAAAAAGAAATTAGTTTGATATAACATGTTCTTCACAAACCCGTGATAGCTTAGAATGATTATCTCATCTCTTTCTGAGATGTACAAACTGTCCTCTGTTCTAATTGTCAAAAAGAGGAAGATGAATCCTTTAAGCTCTGGGCCAGTGAACTTGACTTTAATTACTCAGGATGTTCTAGAATAATATTGAATTAATGCAAGTCCTGCAGCACACTTATTTGCCAAATTTGCCAAAATTGGTTTGAATCATGATTCAGTAACCACATGGGCAAGTTCATTTGAACCCCATGAGGGTAACTTTAGCAATATCCTCTTTTACCATTTTCTCATTTATCTTGCATTTCATTCACTTGTTAGCTGCATTTGTTTTCCCCTGGCCGGTGTCAAAATCATCAAAAAAAAGGAGCAAAATAAGCACTGAGTAGTTCTGCCTTCTTTCTGCTGTTTGTTATCATTCTCCCTGAGCAGAAGCCCTTATATTTCCATCAATCTACCTCTTGTCTCCCACAAACTAAAAAGCCCTGTTTTTTTTTAGCATTTGTTTTTACAAATCTTAGCCCGAATCAGTCAATAAGTTCTTTGCTACTATTTCAGGAATATTACCCTATTCTTCTTTTTATAACTCTACTATTAATGTAACTAATTTCCATATCTTGGATTTGTCCTTTATAAACGAGATCATCTCTGCACTCCTTATACAAGTCCTCCTTAGCATCCCTCCCTTTTTTTTCCTTGTGATAATTATAGTAATTAATTCTTTCCAAGAAGTAATCTTTTGTTATTGGGCACCAGGATTTCATTCCGAAAAGCCTACAAGTTCTCTTGAATTGACTTCCCTTTTGGCACCTCAGGCCAAAGAATCCTTGCTGTTCTTTTCCAGAATTATTCAAAACATGTTTGCTTTACATATTTGGTTTGGTACAACTGTGCCAGACATTCCTCAATGCCATCTGAAATGGCATTGTTTCTTCCTCCCAAGGTTTCTGTCATTTTCACTTCACCAACATTTTCTTCTTTTTAGGCAGAATCAGATACACATTAGTAGCTCCCATTTTCTCTCTCTTCCACTGCAAAGCTATCAGCAAGGAAAGTCAAAAATTTTCCACTCTTAGCCAAAAAAAAAAAAAAAAAAAAAATCACCTGTAGATTTTCCTTTAAGGTCCAATTCAAATGCTACTCAGTTGTAAAATCTCTTCTTCAATTTTATTTGGGAAAGGAGTGGGAGGAGGAAATCAACATATAAATAAATAAAAGGACTTTGCCAAAGGAAGAAAATCACTGTTGATGGAGATGTAAAGGAGAAGGATTAGGGTAATTCCTACTCCCTCCTCCCCCTCCCCCCAATTCCTGCCTTTTTTTCCCTAGTGTTCTTTATATGCATTCTGTCTTGGTAAAGGGATTATCATTCCTGTATCTTAAATCATGGTCGAGAAAAACAAACTTTCTTTTCCCATCCTTTTCTTAGCCACACATTCACTTCCCAGACATTTTTGAAGTCCTTACTATCAGTTGGTAGTAATCAATTTGCTCCTAAGTCTAGCACTTTCTTCCTATAGTTTTCATAATTCTGAGAAAATCTTCCCAGGTAGTCTCTGATAATATTCATAATGATATGAGTTATCAAAAGAGTAACAGTCCTTGAGTTTGACAGACTCTTGGTAAATCCCTTAAAACACCCAAGATACATATTCTGAGAATGCTAACAACAGCAAAAGTAATTTTTATAAAAGTCTAAAAGAACACTTTATATACCTTCTCTTATTTGCTCCTCATAACAATCTTGTGAGGTAGGTAGGGCATATATTATTATCCTGTTTTCATAGATGAGGAAACTGAGTCTCAGTGAGGCAAAATGACTTTTTCATGGTCATATAGTTAGTAAATGGTGGAGCTGGGACTCAAATTCAAGTCTTTTGACTCCAAATCCATTGGGTTTTTTCCCATTATATCATGCTGCCTTTTAAGAGGTCATTTGGTCCATCTCCCAGCCTGCAGGAGGAACAGCATATTTTTGAGATTGGCTATTGCTGTTCTTTGGTAAACATTTTACAAGTTTCTTTAAAAGCCTGTACCAATTTTTTACCAGCCATTAGTTTCCAAAGTTCTCTCCTTTATTTAACCTGAATTTGTTCTGTTATAGTTTAAACCCATTTCCTCTCCTGCCCTCAATAGTTGCTTAGTAACTGCTATGATACTCTTTCATGTGCTTGAAGATCATTATACAATCATTAACTTCCCCCCAGACTCCCTTTGATTTTAGGAAATGAAACAGTAATTAACCTTCAATACTGGTTTATCTCAGGGATACAACAAGGCCGTGGACTGGTGGGCCCTGGGAGTGCTGATCTATGAGATGACCGCTGGTTATCCTCCCTTCTTTGCTGACCAGCCCATCCAGATCTACGAAAAGATCATTTCCGGAAAGGTGAGCAGAGATGGTTATCCCATTCCTTCCACTCAGCCCCACTCACCATTGATGAATTCCCAAGGTATAATTTAAAAGAAGAATTCACCTTAATAAAAAATTCAGCAAATTCCCAGATCCAGTTGATTGATTGACCAGTCTAGTCAATGAATCTGCCACTGAATCAGTCATGCTCCACCAGTCACTTCATTACTCTGCAATAATACGATGACATGAGGGAATCAGAGAAGGACAATGGGTACTTTTATATTGCAATACTGCATTTGCAGAACACTATTTCAGGGGTAGATTGGAGGTCATCACTGTATGTCTTAATTTATACAACCTATGGGGAAGAAATGTTGGCAAGGGACAAAATCTAGGGAAAAGTATAGAATAGGTATTTCAACATGTGGGTGTCTGTCTGTGTGTAGGTCCGTTTCCCCTCCCACTTCAGCTCCGAACTCAAGGACCTTCTGAGGAACCTGCTCCAGGTTGACCTGACTAAGCGTTTCGGGAACCTGAAGAATGGTGTTGGTGACATCAAGCACCACCGTTGGTTTTCTGCCATTGACTGGATTGCCATTTTTCAGAGAAAAGTAAGCCTACTTCTCTCTTCTCAACTTCAGTAATTGAAAATAAATGATTGATGTTCCAGTTCCAGATAGTAGAGCCCCAAAGTAAACATCCAAATGTAGACTTCACACGATAATTTTTAGAAGTATTTGTCAATTTCATAATACTGATATCATTTGCCCAATAGGATTGCTTCTGGTAAGGGGAATTATTTGTAAACCTTAAGATACTTATGGTTAGGACTAATAATCATTCTGTGTATCGCTTAAGGCACACAGCCTAAATTATTTCTCTCCCTGAGGAAGGAAAAAGATGTGTTCCCTATTTTGACCATAATTTTGAAGTAGTTTTCCTGACACTGCCCTTAATCATTTTCTTATCCCCAAATGATCTTTTTTCAAGCACAGCTCTATGTCAGGCATATGTAAGACATACTTCTTGCTCTCCTAGATTTGGCATTCCCAAATGGATAACATTAATGTAGGCATG